>NC_056735.1:1122258815-1122463815 GCF_019279795.1 Protopterus annectens
AATGCCCAACAATACAAAACTTTTCCTCTTACCCACAGGAGTCTGCAAACTTTAAATATGCCACCATCACTGTTATATTTCCCAGCCATTTCCCTCTGAGTCCAACAGGCAGTAGCTGGTGTCATCATGCATGCCCCTATAGGCTTGTGATATGTGGTGACATCAGCCAAAATTTTAAAGTAGTAATACAACAAAAAAAAGACCGGGAAATTCAGAAATTAAGGGGGCCACTTGGGAATTCATGGCACCCCAGTATTTTGGCCTCAAAACCAGTAAATACTGAGGAATTCGATATGGTTAGGAGGTCTTGATAGGACCTGTATATTCTCAGAACAATTGGCATGTTAGTTTATTGTGAGCTATTATTTTGTCAGCTTTGAACATTAAGCCTTGGGCACGACGAATGTCTTCCTTGAAAGAAAAAAAAATAAGCCTGAAATTCTTTTCTTAATCATGACTATTATTTAGGCCACTATTGGATTAAAAGGTTGGGAAATGCTTGAAAATGCATCCCAGATCATCTATAACCCTTATGGCTTCTGGGGGCACCGGCTTAACTGAATTATTTCTTAAATGCTTACTACTGTGCTGTCTTGGTCAGGAAAGGTGTGTTGAAAGGATGCAAGGAAAATTAAACCTGAAAATAAATACCACATGTCTTTCCTTAATCATAATTTCTGTTCAAGCCATCATTGGATGAAAAAGATGTGCAAAAAGAAAAAAAAATTACAATGCTCTTCAGAGCATATAGAAAGTTATGGCTTTTTAAAAAAGGTTAAGAGTAAGGAAACAGATGAGAAAAGGAAGAAAGAATTAATTTGCATGGTATAGGGTGCCCAAGATGGGAGGAAATAGGGGGAGCTTTGGAGGTTGGGGCGGGGGCTGAAACAGTAAGCAGTGCCTAAAGCACCATTTCGCCTAAATCCAGCCTGTATATAGAGATGTTGTAATGTATTATTGTTGCAACTAAATGCCAGTAACTGTAAATGCCTCTTTGTGAGATGGGCCAACATATTGTGGTACATAGGCCTACTGTTAAAGATTTGCAGTATGCGCTAAAAGGTTAATTAGGTGGAGTGGCAGTGACAGGGTGATACTTTGAATGGAAGTGCCTAGGGGGTCCCAACTTGACATTTGCTGGGGGCCACCAAAATGCTAACACCAGCCCTGATTATACTTTATTCTACTTAACTTGTATTCTTTGTCTGTCTGTTACAAACTGGTCCTTCATTGTTTGTTTTTTCTCTTTTTGTCCCCATTTATATATTTCCTGTAGTACTGACTCAAATAAAACTGATCTCATTTTTTTAAAGCACACAGCCCCTTTCCCCAAAAATAAATAACATATTAACAAAACACTTATGTTTGCACTGACAACTGTGTAAAACCTCTACCAGTGTTTCTATCATTCAGACTCTGTTGGGCAAGCAAGGCCTACCTCTAACCTGCTTGCCATAGTCAAAAATGTTCTACAAGAAATCGTATCAAAGTAATTGCATATGACTGGTCAGAACACATACACCACGTCTTCAACCCAGAACCTTCACTCCTTTGTAAAAGAGATAAACTAATTTTGCATAAATGGATGCCCTACCTTTTGATGAGCTGTGGCTGTCATGAAGTAGTTTTTAACTGGCCCTCAACCCAACTTTTTGAAGTTGAAAAAACATGATACAATTGACTGAGTGTTGTGCTTGTTTAAAGTTTTAAATAGACTTGTACCCACTTATCTGCTTAACATTAATAAGCTGTCCCCCTCCTGTGGTCCTGATCACTTCCTCAGTAGATCTGTTAGTTTACTTTTGACATGGAAAACCTGCCATAACCCACTGAAAAATGATACACATAAAACCTTACATACAAATTAGTCATTGTAAACCGAGTGCATCCAAAGCTTAAGGCCCCTACCCCACCTCCCTCATTGTTTAGATGAACATGGTTTGATCTGATGCCACACTTGTAACCCTTGTATTCATCTATCTGAAGTACACTTTGCTTTTGGCATGGATGTACAAAGAATAGCAAGATAGAGAGACTGGCAACAAATAAGTACAATAGAAATAAAGCTGAGTCACAGTGATGTAGGGACCACTCTTTTTTCCCCAGATTTAACTTCAAAACAACTTTCAAATTTGACAAACAATTAAAAAATGTTAAATCTTTCCACCCATGAATTCATGCTAACATCCCACGCAGTACTTTAACAGCAGTCCACCAGGGTAAAGGCAATGAAACTCATCAAGCCATCTCAGCAGCACAGCACAGCACTGTGCTATTTTTTTCTTTCAATTACATTTTTGCTATGAACAGGATTTCTTTAAGTTTTTCACATCTTTTACAGTTGCCACTTTTTTAACTCACTCACACAGTCTTTCATGTGATGATCTGCTGGCTCCCATACAAAAAAGTTTGGAGCCATATTTCCCTGATGGTGGGTTTGGCTTTTATATACCCAATGTGAAAAACTTAACTTACCAGTGTTGCAGCATCTTGAGAGAGATATGTCAGCAGATATGCAACTAGCGGATTCCCCTTGGTTCCTACAGGTTTTAATGCATTGTTGCATGTCAGTGAAGATCACAACATCTACTGACTGAGGAACAAAACCAACTTCTCCTCGCTGCTATTTCTTATCATGATACTGCCAGGAAAGATCTCATGAGCCTCTCATGTTGTCAGTCTATTTTGTGCATCACTTGCATTATTTTTGTTACTCTCTGAACAAATAGCAGTTCTCAGTGGTGATGTGATGTTCATTTTTTTCTGTTTATGTCATTGACTTTTTTATCATGTAAAAAATAACATCTTGGGATATATACAGGGAGTGAAATTATGGAATTAGAAGTTCGAATAAAACAAGTAGTTTGCTATGTAAAAGCATTTAGAATAGAATATATTATCTGTTATATACAATAATAATAAAAACATTTTCTTAAAGCTGCAGAACATAGTTTAAAAGTCACATCAAAATGTGGTTCATACATTGATCTGTGGCCATGTTTCTGAATTCACGGAAGTAGTTTAGAAAAAGGCTTGACATGACAGAAGTCTGAAACACTGGAATGTGCTTACTCAGTGTTAACATGTTTTACTTTAGCATATTGCCTGACAGATGGCCTATGCAGGAACAAAAATATTGTATGACAATTTAAATGCAGTGGCCAGCTGTGCAACAAAATCAGCTTCTACAACAAACTATATCCACAGTGTTATACAAGTGATATTCACAGGGAAAAATATGACATATCAAACTCCTGAGTATAAGAAATTACAAAACCAATTAGAACCATTTCAGAAATTTTATGAAAGTCTGTATGAAGCAGAAAAATATGGAAATCAAGAAAAGCCACACGTGGAATCATTTATGGAAGAATTAAATATGCCAAGGTTAGAGGTAGAGGAAGCTCAATTACTAACAGTTAGGACAGAAGGCGATGAGATAAAAACGATGATGTATAACCAAGCCACAGGAAAGTCCCCAGGAATAGATGGTATCCCTGTGGAAGTTTGGAAGCTAGGAGGGAAAAAACTGGTAAAGATCTGGAAGGTCTTGTTTAACAGTACTTAAGAGGAGAAGTACCAACATCCTGAAAGAAAGAGTTGGCAGCTGTAAGACCTAAAGATGGTAAAAACCCATCAGCTCAAGCTTCATACGGGCCCATTCCAATAATAAACCATGATTATAAAGTGTTTATGCCTATAATGGCTAAAAGAATTGTAAAAGTGATGTCAAAACAGATAGATATGGACCAATATGGTTTTGTGGAGAGGAAGCAAACATTTAACAACATTAACAGAACACTGATGATCCAGAGGGAAAGAGAATATAATAAAATACCATTGTTGTTGGTGGGTCTTGATATGGACAAGTATTTGACAGACTAAGCTGGGACTTTATGAGCAGGGCAATGGAAGCATTTACATTCCCTGATAAAATTATAAGGTCGATTAGAAGGGTGTATGAAGGATCAGAAGTGAAAATTACAGTAGGTTGGTTCCTCTCTGATAATTTCTGTTTGAGCAGAGGAACCAGGCAGTGGTGTCCTCCTTCCCTTTGTTATTTGCATTGTATTTAGAACCATTGGCAAAGAAAATCAGGGACTCAGAAATTCAAGGATATAATTGGTATGGTAATCAAGAAAAGCTGGATCTATTTAGAGATGATATTATTTTATATCTGATAAAACCAGAAAAGGACATTTCAGTGTTGCGGAATATTTTGAGACAGTATCAGATCTCTTTGAGATACAAAATTAATAAAGCTAAAGCAAAGGCAATAGTCACAAATTATGTACCCACACACACACATTGGTTCAGTAATATCCATATTTATGGGGACATAATAAAATTAAGTACTTAGGAGTATGGATTAAAAATGATATGCGGAAAGAGATTAAACAAAAGATAATACAAAAACTAAGAACTTGGAATCTATGTTATATGGATATGGATAAATACAAGCAGCTAAAATGTCTTAGTCCCTTTACTCATACACAGGTCAGGCATATTTTTATCAACCAGAGGAGAAGTTTTGGATATCAATTAATAAAGAGCTGAAGGATTTTATCTGGGAGGGAAAGGTGGCAAGAGTCAAGTAGGATAAGCTGATTCTTCCAAAAGAACAGGGTGGATTGGGATTACCTGATTTGAAAGAGCATTTCAGAGCTAAACAGTTAAGTCTCCTATGCATAGCACAAGCAGAAACCTATAATTCAAAGTGGAAAGGGATGATGATGAAATGGGGAAGCTCAAGAAACAAGAATAGACTGGAATTTTGAATGCAGATCTTTAAAGAAAAAAAAAATCATACAGAACATTATATTCATAAGTAGCAGAAAGTATTCTAAAAACCAAGCCAACATGGGAAAGGAGAAAGGAGATTCTGCCGACAGGGATACAGACAATAGGCAAGAGAGGGCTGGAATTTATTGGATAAAACTGGCAAAGAAACCAAGGTATTGTGACTAAATAACTAGAGAGTGAAAGGTAATAGAATGAGAGACGTCAAGAATTTACTTGGATTACAGGTTAGAGATTGCCTTCCCCTATAAAGGATTGAGTATAGGAAAAGAGAAAGAAATGGGGGGGAGGTCCCAAATGAAAGGCCAGCATTGGTAGAGTTTTTAGTAGAATCTAGAAGAGAAGCTGCCATTAAAAAAAGAATAATTAGTAGAGCATAGAAAATACTGCATGATAACTATAAGAATCAATCAGAGGAGGTTAGAAAGGATTGGGAAGAGATACTGGATAAGCAATTCACAAAGCAACAATGGTGGATATATGTATTTCTTCCAAAAATGCAACAAAATCTAAAAGATTTAGGATTTTTGCTTGAAAATGTTTGCATAGGTATTTTTAAAACCCAGACATTTTTTCCTCAGGTAGACAGCAGATGTTGGAGGTGTGATGAGGAGGAAAGAGGTAATTGGGAACATATTTTCTGAGTGTAATGAGTTGGCAGACTTTAAAGATTCCCTGCAGAGAACTCTATCAAAGATACGGAGTGAGCAAGTTGGTCTATCTAAGGAAATTAATTTTCTGAGCTATGATACAGAATTAGAATTGCTGAGTCTAATTATGATGGCTGCCAAAAGAGCAATTTCTAGAAAATTGAAATCAAAATCTAAACAAACTGTACTTGAAGTAGTGAGTATAGTAACAGAGATAAAACAACTAGAAGTGGGGTCTTTAGAAAATGGTAGGAGCAAATTACATAGAAAAAAATGGAATTGTGAGAATATATACAGGGGAGGAAAAAGGTTTAAAAGAATGCAGGATTTAAATGAGCTATGTAATGCTTGAATGACAATGACTGGGTAGATTATAAGTGATGTATAATGTTTGCAACTAAAATTATGTCATTATGGTTTGTGATGTATAATGCTTGTACCTAAGATTATATCAATATGGTTTGTTTTCATTTATATAAATGTATGATTGCCTATGTCATAAATGATAATTTTATAAAGACATTTCTTGTTTAAAAAAAAAGGAAATTACAAAAACAGAGTTTTTGTAAACAGAATGTTTTTTCTAAAGTTTGAATAAGAGAGGTTGATTTTAAACTTCTGTTAATCTATAGTGTATTCAGCCTGTACAGGTTGGTAAAACTGCAGGTGCGTAAACTTAAGGCAACAGAAACATAAAAGCAAAATGAATAAAAATCCCAGTCTTCAAGCCCTATCCTCAGTGATTACGGTGAAAAACACATAGAAACGTTTCTGCGCACATTTTAAGAGGAGGAGAAATAGAATTCCCACATTCTGTCTGGTAGAACTGAAACTAAAATTAATGAAAAAAGAATTTAATTTCTAATTTTGCAGCTTTAAAGATGAAGACTTTTGCCCATGCCCTCAGAAATCATGGATGCTCACAGCCACTAAGTAATGCCAGACATTAGAGTTTCATTCTTCTTAATGTACATACAGTGCATAGTGATGCTAGACCTATTTAACTGAGTCACAGTAATACTTTATTCTCCCTCATGTCATCTATTTTTTCCTCCTGACTTTGAAATGAAGCTTCCACCATACAGGCACACCCCTATTCCTCTTAACTGTCTGTCCCTGATTTTATAAGACACTACTGCTGTTGCTTCTTAAAAGTGCCCTGTCTCTTATAACTTAAGGACCGTTACAATCATTGAATCTTGCCAGACATTACAGCTTCATATTTCTTATTATGTAAAAATATATATATAGCTATACTAGTTGTTTAGTTAATATAATAGGATAATTCTGTGTCAAGCGTTCAAATCCTCCCTCCATTTTAAATTTACATATTTTTTAAAGACTAAGGTCATATTTTCAAGTATCCCTAATGTCAAGTGGTGGCATAGAAAACTAATACCTTCTCTGTGAATTGTGAGGGTACAGAGTTTGAATCTTTTTTAGTGCCTTTAATGCATGCTATAAAGAGTATTGTGGTGTTTAGTGTTCCCCCTGCCACATGTCTTTTGTAATGCAAAATGTTGTTCTGTATTTTTTAAGTGCCTTTAAGGCACACTGTAAAGACTTACCCTTGTTGTCTAGTATCCCCCTGCCACACATCTTTCATATTACAAAGCACTGTTCTGTATATTTTAAGGCACACTGTACAGAATTTGCCCTGGTATCTAGTGTTCCCTGCCCTCCAGCAGTGCTGCAGGATTTGTTCATTTTTCTAGGGTAGTGAGGAGATATGACAGCTACACACACACACACACACACACACACACACACACACACACACACACACACACACACACACACAGACACACACTCACACCCACCCCACTGCTTAACTAATCCCCTACTGCAGCCTCCAAGGCAGACACACAATCACACAATCACAAATGCACACTCCCCCAGCACTACCTGTCTGCTAAACACCATGGCATTTACCTCAACTGCAATGGGTGGACACAAGTGGCTGTGTCACTTTGCACAGCTGAGCAATTCTCTGAATCACTCCCCTAGACATTTGCAGGGGAAAATACATGGCTCGTTAGCATAGACTGCTCCCCCAAGAATGACTCGTTACCATTTTGCATTTCCACAGAGACAGCCTGCTGCAGTGCTACACATCTTCATGCTAAAAAACTATGGTAGAGCTGTCCATGAATCAGAAATGGTGAACTCCTCGCAGTAACTTTTCTGACTCAGTCCCTATGTTACAAATGTGATTTACATTTATTGCAGATTGCCACATAAGCCGTGATGCACAGTTTTCTTTTCTTAAGTATAAATTTTAATTATGTGTTTTTTATATTTACATGTCAGGACATGCACTTCTTAACTACCATTTGTGATATTTCCTACTTCGTGCGTATTTGCTAACTAGTTGTTTTTCAGAATATATATGAATATATTTTATTTGAAAGCATGCTCTGTCTTAAGTTTTGTATGTAACCTATTTGGGGACAGTAACAAGGGAAAACATTATGGCTATATATGTGTTCCTTATCAGAATGCCATATTGTGTTTATTTGTAAAGGAAGCTACATTTTTGGTGCAGAGCTGGATGTTAAAGTTAAACTACTAGTATAACATGTTTGCTCCTGGCTATGCCACAAATTACTAAGATCTTGTTAGCACATCTTAGAGGAGAAAGAGAGAGTTGGGAAGGCCTTGACTGAGGCCAGTTACCTTTTAAAGACTAAAAATGAATGCATTTTCCCCACACCAGCAGTGTTTTGGCAGCATCTTAGGGAGGGCACTTGTATGAGACACTCATGTATTCTGATGCTCTTTAAATATCAGGTCTTGCTCACCAACTGCTTAGCTAACTCTGCAGCCTTTCACTTTCTACTTAGTACGGTGTATGCATGTTACTCAGAAAACCTACCATTTGCATTATGCCATAACCTGGTTCAAATTAGATGCAAACCGAAATGTTCATTACACTATTGCTAATACTTTGTATTCCTGTATTTCTGTCTTTATTGTGAAATGCCATTATATTTCAATATGCCTTTCATCATTTTAATGACACCCTATTTTTTAAGGTCTGAGTACCATTTGAAACAAATTCTTTTCATGTTTCACCCTGAGGGGGCCAATTGACAGTTCATAGTAGAATCAGGTAAACTGCTCAATCTCAAGCATCATAAATGCCAAAAATAATGCCCAAAATACAGAAGGGCAAAAAAAAAAAACAATGTTTTTTGAGATGGCAAGCCGCAACATCCCAGTCTTATATCTACCAATGCTATGTTTGCACCAACTCAAAAAAGGAAGGAAACTTCCAAAAAAGAAAACAAAGGAATCACTGTCATTGCATGCTTAGAAATTACAACTGCAATGATTTCCTATGGAAAACAGTGACTGATATGTTGTATTCTTCAGCATATTTTTCTTTGGGCAACTGATTGTCAAGGAATCTCACCTTGACCAGCTGTAGAGGAGCCCAATTTTTTTAGAAATAGTGCTGGCCAATCTATAATATGCTTTTTTTACTATTTGTGTCTCTTAAAGACATATGTTCTCTGTAGGGCTACTTCCTCGTGTTCTTCCAGACTGAGCTACTCAACAGTATTAGAGATGTTGCATTATCACTGCCCCACAACATATTTATCAATGCAGACGACACAGCTTAAATATGCTGTTCTACTGCACCTCCTTTTCAGTCCAGGTTGAGAAGAGGTGATTTTTAAACTACAGCCTTACCACATACACTGACTTAAAAACACTATATTCTCTAAAGGCATCAGCTACAATTGATTAAATTAGTAAACAGTCATCTATTTTGCCTTCAGGATGCAGAGAATCAGAAGTTAATCAGGCTTACATCTGCAGTTCTAAATTTTGCAAGAGATGTGATTCTGTTTGAGGCATACCAAGCTGAATTCAATAATTCTACAGAGTTCTGGTGTTGAATGTATGCCTGTTCACTTGTCCCAGAGAGTGCCTCTGTGATGTAGCAAATAAGGAACTCATATCAATAGGGACTGAATTAGCTGTATATTAACAAGGCCAGCAAAAGTTGGGCCAAGGAAAATGTGTGATGAATTTAGTGAATGATAACAGACTGGCAGTTCTAGGATTGAAGTATGGTGTTTGTCAGGGCCAAGTACAATATGAGGCAGAAGGAATGCTGCCTTCCCTACAAAGATAGATGTATCTGGGGCTAAACATTAGACACTGACTGCACTGAAAATTGCTTATCCACATAGTGAAGGCCAGGGCAATGCAAGCATTCTTGCAATGTGGTACATTTAGACCAATTTAGTGAACAATTACGTAAAGACAGTATGGGAAACACAAACACTTTTTATCCACATATACAGGTATAGCATAAGACAGGGTCATACATGTTTGTTGACATTTTGTAATGGAATCAATTCTGAGAAGACATTAACAGCTTCCAGCCCTGAAGATTGAAGCTGTTTATCCACATGGACAGAAATTGTGTGGAGCACAGACCTAGTACGTTTCCCAGTACTGTGATAAATATGGTGAAATGTGAGAACAGTCAAAACAAATATAATTATTAGTCAGTTTATCATCCAAGGTGTGCTGTTCCAGAAAATGATTACTTAGAAGGTGGAGGTAGTCTGTGTGCTAAAGGATATGCTCCCTACAGTCAAGTGATCACAGTTAAAACATCAGCAATGTGGTCTATTAAGGTGGTTACCTAATGAAAAAGTGAATGCTCATATGTGTGAACAAAAAACATTGATCTAAAAAGATGAAATCACAAAACAACATTAAAAACACTGTTTCATGCAGGGGGCAAGCCTTCTCATAAACTGTACTCCTCCTCCTCTTGAACATTATTTTGTATGTATTGTTCTCAGACTCTCTTCCCAGTCTTTTTTATCTCCCCAATTGATTCTTATAGTTATCATGTACTATTTTATATGCCCTACTAATGTCTACTTTTCAACAATATCTTCTGTTCTAGACTTGACTAAGTACTACCAGAGCTGGTCTTTCATTTACCACTCCCATATCCCTTTCTTTTTGCTTATGCTCTATAATTTCCTGGTAGGGGTGGCAGTCTCTAACTTGCAGTTTAAGCTTCTGCTTGACCTCACCCCATTCTATTACTTTTCTCTCTCTAGTTATTTGCTCCCAATACCTTGGTTCCTTTTCCAATTTTCTCCAGTAAATTCCATCCCCCTCTTGCCTATTTGCTATATCTCTACTTGCAGTCATCTCTATTGGCAAAATCTAATTTCTCCATTCCCATGTTGTCTTAATTCTTTCTACAATTAAAGAATATAATATTCTGTATGGTTGTTATTTCCCTTAAGGATCTACATCTAGAATCCTACTCTATACTTAGCTCTTAAACTTCCTCCATTTCATCATTATTCCTTTCAACTGTGATTGATAATCTGCTTTTGTTGTGTATATGAGCCTTAACCATGTATCTCTAAAGTATCTATTCAAATCAGGTAATCCCAAATCACCATTTTATATGGAGATCAGCTTATCCTACTTAACTCTTGCCCGCTTCCCCTCTCGAATAAATTCATTCATCTCTTATTGTCTACAACTTTGTCTCTGGTTGATAAAATATGCCTGACCTGTATACAAAACTAAAATGAATAAAAGCATCTTACTATCCATATCCATAATCAAAAGCTTCTTGGGTTTTCTATTATCTTTTGTTTAATATCTTGCAAACACCAAACACGAAAAACAAACTGTAAAAATAGTGTTGAATTCCAAATGCTAATCCAATGACAACAAAAACCAAATGATTTTTAGCGCTTTCATTCACTATTTTATTACGTGAACTTCATCAGAAAAAAGTATGTTCCACCCAAACATCCTTTTATAACAAATACACAGGAAATTACATCATTAACTAAAAACTTTTCATAATTCAATTAAATAATTTAGATGAAAAACTATATATATACATATATATATATATATATATATATATATATATATATATATGTAAATTGCTTGTCTATTTGTTTAATAAAAAACATTTTAAATTAATAGACTCGTTTAGTCCGGGTGCTTGATCAGCCCCTAAAAACAACTGCCAATGTGTTTCTTTACATTCTAAGGGGAGGGGGTTTGAACAATATTTTAGAATGTAAAGAAACACTTTGGCAGTTGTTTTTAGGGGCTGATCAAGCACCGGGACTAAATGAGTCTATTAATTTAAAATGTTTTTTATTAAACAAATAGACAAGCAATTTACATATATATATACAAACATATATTTTTTCATCTAAATTATTTAATTGAATTATGAAAAGTTTTTAGTTGATGTAATTTCCTGTGTATTTGTTATAAAAGGATGTTTGTGTGGAACACACTTTTTTCTGATGACGTTCACGTAATAAAATAGTGAATGAAAGCGCTAAAAATCATTTGGTTTGTGTTGTCATTGGATTAGCATTTGGAATTCAACACTATTTTTTCAGATTGTTTAATATCTTCCCACATATAATTAGCTGCCATAACAGAATCCTTTTTGATCCATACACCTAAATACTTTATCTTATCATGCCCCCGTAAATATGGGTATTGTTAAATTAATTCATACGTTGGCTACTTAGTTTACTGCTATAGCTTTTGTTTCATCTTCATTAATTTTATATCCTAAAAAGACTTGAAACTGTCTCAAAATATTCCACAACACAAGATGTCCTCTTCTGGATTTATCAAATTAAAAATAACATCACTTACAAATAAATATAACTTACCTTGATTACCCTTCTAGTTATATCCTTGAATTTGTGATTCCCATATTTTCTTTGCCAATGGCTCTAAATATAAAACAAATAACAAAGAAAAAAGAAGACACTCCTGCCCGGTTATTCTGTTCAAGTGCAGTTTGATGAATAAGAACCCTCCTACCTTAATTCTTGCCTCTGGCCTTTCATATATATATATATATATATATATATATATATATAGATATATATATATATATATTCATAATTAATCCTATTATTCTATCAGGGAATGTAAATGCTTCCATTGCCCTACTCATAAAAAACTACCAGCTCACTCTAACAAATGCTTTCTTTACCCACCAACAATAGCTGTATTTTCTTATATTCTGCTTCTCTCTGGATTGTCATTGTTCCATTAATGCTGCCAAATGTTTGCCTTCCGTCCACTGATCTATCAATTTTGGTAACACCTTTGTCGAGCTCTTAGCTAATATGGACATAGGCACTTAAATACTCATTTGGAAAAAAATTCTTTAAACTACTTTCTAAGATTTCAGGGAAGCACACTGATTGGTTTCACATTTCTATGTAAAAGCTAGTTAATTACGGTTCCACAATGCATCATCTAGTGTGTGATTAGGCTGAAATTCAGACAGAAGGAACAGAAATACCAGCACATGTCCAGTGGTCTAGAATCAGAAGGGTTCCATGGCAGTCACCTGAACTCACGGCACACCTCCACCACATCCCATCATTCTTGTACAAAGTTGGTCACACTGAACAGTGTATTTTTGTCAGTCCTCCCACCCCTGGCACTTCTTCCATATCTGTTAAAAAGTCCTGTGAGCTCTCAGCTTCATGCCTATTCCCAAAGCTCTGCTGCCTCTTACTATAATCAATGGAACCAAATCATTACTAGACAGCTAGGACATTTTAAAATAGTGCAAAGGAAATCAGATATAAATGTTGCACTACTTCACTTTTTTCACCTTATCCCTTTCTGAAAACTAGTAATTGCCAAAATCATAATTATTTATAAAGCCTTTACATCACATCAACAGGGAATAGAAAATAACCTCAGGAGGCTATGTCATTGATATTTTATCTATTAACAAACACAAATCCTTGGAACCAAAGGTAAAAGCAGCAACAACACCACAAGCTCACGACCTGAGATATCACCAGGAACCGGACAGTTTGTAATAAACTCTGCTTTAATGAATGTAACTTGTACAAATGAATTGTTCCACAAAAAAGATTAAAATCCAACGTTCAGTCGCTCTCCCAGGCTTTATCAAGACAATTACATACTCAATGTGCACTCCTTTTATACTCACATCACTTCTTAATCAATTATACAATTAGTTATTTAAAGAAGTTTCCTTAAAGTGTAGTCTTCCATTGTAAAGGTGCATGATTGTTATTTGCAATGCTTAAAGCCATAGAAATGGAAGTATACAAGCATAACATATGAAACATAGCAGCAGTGGCAAAATTCTTCTTTAAAATAATTTCTGAAATATTTTATGATGTTAATACCTTTTATATTATTATAGTATTATAATAATTTAATAATTTTATAATAAATATATAATTTTATAATTTAACAATTTTCAGGGTCCTACTAGTATCTGAATTAAAATTTATGTTTAAAAATTCTTATAAAAATTTTTATTATTATTATTTCACAAAACTTAAACACAATAAAATAAATATTGGATTGTAAAATTGTAATATTGATATATTACAGTTTTAAAAGTTGTTAATTGATCTTACTGAATTTGTACAACCTTGTGAATATAAATTAATTAAAAACATCCATCTTGCATAAATAATATGATGCAATAAACATCCTGTTTTTTAAAATATATAAATTCTAATTTATTAAAACTGTATAAGGTACTTCTTTGTATATTCTTATGGGTTATGTCCATCCACATTAAACTATAGTAAATCGTCCTTTTTAATTTTAATCAAATTACTAACTTACATAGGTTTGAATTCTGGTATATATATAACATATTTTAATTTATTTGGTCACTATCTACAGTTTAGCCCTACGCAACTTAAGAGCACTGTTAATATTTATTGAATCATTAAGACCCGGAGGTTTAGTAGCATTAAGTTTAATTTGCCATAACAGTTCTTTGTACTCTAGGGATGTTTCCCAGTCACCCCCTCTCACACTGTTAAAAACCTGTTCTAGTACAAAAAATTTTAAACACATGTTGTCACAATTCAAAGAGTGCTTGTAAAATGCATTTGTTTCTTTCTTATTTTTAATTTCATAAATATGTTCATACACTCTTCTTTTAAAACCCTTTCCGTTTTTCCCACATAAAAACTCATACAATGTTGGCAAAACCCTAGGTACACCACACCTTTTGAATTGCAATTGAAGTGTCCTGATGGGAACAAATTTAAGTTTCTAGACTTTAAATAAATACCTTTGTTGTCTAGAATATAACAGCATTGGTTACAAGCCTTGCATTTTATAGTTTCCCTAATTTGTTGCTTTTCATTAGTACTAGATAATACTTGCTTTTCCAACAATTCCTTTAGATTGCGGTCCCTTCTTCTAACAAAGTGTGGTTTATATGGGATGTTTTTCTTCAAATCTTCATTGATAGAGAGAACCGGCCAACATTTGGCTATTATGTTCTCTATCTCCCTACTATTGCTATTGTATGTATATAGAAAGGGTAGATTTTCTGATTTGTCCTTATCAATTTTACTAACAGTTTGCTGTGGAGTTGTTGCACCTAGTAATGGGGGAAATTGTGTGGCTCTTTTGGGAAATTTCATTGAATACAATTTCAAATATGTCATTTGGATAGCCTTTTTCCATAAACAGATTTCTTAAATAATCACCTTCCTTCTGATACAGAATGTTAGTGCTGCAAATTCTTGATGCTCTTATTAATTGGCCTCTTATGATCCCTCTTTTCTGAAAAAATGGATGGTTGCTCTCATAATGCAACAACATATTTGAATATGTGTCCTTCCTGAATATACAAGATTCAAATTGCTTGGATATACTGTTTTCCTTAACACTATATCTAAATAATGAAGTTCAAATTGATTGATTTTGTGTGTGAATTTTAAAAAACAGGTGGAGCAATTTATATGCTGCATGAATTCATTAAATTCATTAATATTACCTCCCCACAAAATGCAAATGTCATCTAAAAATCGTTTATAATGGATAATCTTGTCTGCCCATCTTGTTGAAAAGATAAATTCCTTTTCCCAGAAATGTAGCACCAAGTTTGAATAAGCCGTGGCACAAGGTGTACCCATTGCCACCCCTTTGTTTTGCTTGAACAATTCACCATTAAAAATAATATAGTTGTTCTTTAATATGACTTCCATGAATTCAACTATCAAATTGATGATATTGCTGCTGAAGCCTGATTTCTCAATAAGAATCCTACTGAACCATTCGATTCCTACTGTGTGCCGGCTACTTGGGAATAAATCTACAATGTCTATGGTAACCATATAATTGGTTAAATTGTAATATGAATTTTTTATTCCTTTAAGAAATTCCCATGAGTCCTTGCAGATACATTCAATTGATGAGACCAGTTTTTTAGTTGATATATCTATGAATTTGCCTAAGGGTTCAGTAATACCTTTAGCACCTGCTACTATGGGTCTGAATTGTAGAGGTTCAAGGCCTTTGTGCACTTTAGGAATACCAAAAATAATTGGTGTTAGGGGTTTTTGCACAAAAAGATAGTTAAACAATTGCTCATTCAAAGCCCCTTGCATAAGATGGTCCTCTAACATAAGCCTTATTTTTGAATATGCTATATTGCGTTCATTTACAGAAACCTCTGTGTATTTCTCTGTATCATGCAATATATTAGCTATGTGTGCTTCATAATCATGCTTATACATAAGCACTACCTTTGTCAGGTTTCATAGGTCTAATTTCTTCTTTTTTGAAAAATCTTATAGTTTCATAGAAGTCTTTGGTGGGGCTGGCAACTCTACCTTCATCATTTTTAATTGACAAGTGCCTTAGTTCAGATTCTACCATGTCTTCAAACACTTTTAAAACAGGGTGTAGGGGAGGGTTAAAAGTACTTGTTCTTTGTAATGGACTTTTTACATGCTGCCTACCCCTAAAGTAAATGTTCAAATTAAGATTTCTGGTGAACATTTTTACATCCAAAATAGTCTTTGATGTGTTCATAAATTTTTCGGGTACAAAATGAAAACCTTTTTTAAATAACTCGAAAAACAGATTGTCTACTGAGACCTCTGTATAATTGTAAATAGAGAAATTTCCTTGCTTAACAATTGTGCAAGATGGCAATTGTATGGTTGTATGCCGGTTCTCTCTATCAATGAAGATTTGAAGAAAAACATCCCATATAAACCACACTTTGTTAGAAGAAGGGACCGCAATCTAAAGGAATTGTTGGAAAAGCAAGTATTATCTAGTACTAATGAAAAGCAACAAATTAGGGGAACTTACAAATGCAAGGCTTGTAACCAATGCTGTTATATTCTAGACAACAAAGGTATTTATTTAAAGTCTAGAAACTTAAATTTGTTCCCATCAGGACACTTCAATTGCAATTCAAAAGGTGTGGTATCACTAGGGTTTTGCCAACATTGTATGAGTTTTTATGTGGGAAAAACGGAAAGGGTTTTAAAAAGAAGAGTGTATGAACATATTTATGAAATTAAAAATAAGAAAGAAACAAATGCATTTTACAAGCACTCTTTGAATTGTGACAACATGTGTTTAAAATTTTTTGTACTAGAACAGGTTTTTAACAATGTGAGAGGGGGTGACTGGGAAACATCCCTAGAGTACAAAGAACTGTTATGGCAAATTAAACTTAATGCTACTAAACCTCCGGGTCTTAATGATTCAATAAATATTAACAGTGCTCTTAAGTTGCGTAGGGCTAAACTGTAGATAGTGACCAAATAAATTAAAATATGTTATATATATACCAGAATTCAAACCTATGTAAGTTAGTAATTTGATTAAAATTAAAAAGGACGATTTACTATAGTTTAATGTGGATGGACACAACCCATAAGAATATACAAAGAAGTACTTTATACAGTTTTAATAAATTAGAATTTATATATTTTAAAAAACAGGATGTTTATTGCATCATATTATTTATGCAAGATGGATGTTTTTAATTAATTTATATTCACAAGGTTGTACAAATTCAGTAAGATCAATTAACAACTTTTAAAACTGTAATATATCAATATTACAATTTTACAATCCAATATTTATTTTTATTGTGTTTAAGTTTTGTGAAATAATAATAATAAAAATTTTTTAAACATAAATTTTAATTCAGATACTAGTAGGACCCTGAAAATTGTTAAATTATAAAATTATATATTTATTATAAAATTATTAAATTATTATAATACTATAATAATATAAAAGGTATTAACATCATAAAATATTTCAGAAATTATTTTAAAGAAGAATTTTGCCACTGCTGCTATGTTTCATATGTTATGTTTGTATACTTCCATTTCTATGGCTTTAAGCATTGCAAATAACAATCATGCACCTTTTTACAATGGAAGACTACACTTTAAGGAAACTTCTTTAAATAACTAATTGTATAATTGATTAAGAAGTGATGTGAGTATAAAAGGAGTGCACATTGAGTATGTAATTGTCTTGATAAAGCCTGGGAGCCCCCGGCGCAAGCCGTTGGGCGTTGGATTTTAATCTTTTTTGTGGAACAATTCATTTGTACAAGTTACATTCATTAAAGCAGAGTTTATTACAAACTGTCCGGTTCCTGGTGATATCTCAGGTCGTGAGCTTGTGGTGATATTTTATCTATGGTAACATAGCATTCAAGGCCCCAGAAACTTTAGTTGTATACTTAACCTTCATAAAGTTGATAGTGTATGGAAGCATAGAAATGTGGGAGGAAACTGGGGAGCTTGCAGGAGAAATTCCTTATGACAGAAGTAGTGAGTCAAGTCTGACAGCAACACATGACTTAACCACATGAGCTGTACCTGTACTCATTATGAACAACAACGTGTCACAGTTCCAAACAGGGCATAGTTTTTCTTATCATTTCACTGAATATTGATTGTCTCACTCCCACATTTTACATTATTTGCAACCTCTTTTTTCTTTTTTTACAAAGTGAGCTCTTCCAAATCTTAGCTTTTTCTCTAACTTTGCCTGATAGTCCAATATTTTCATATACAATAGCCATATATTTACTCTGAATCTTAAGTATTCACAACCTATTATGTATCAACAGCTGCATCAGTTTTATTTGTTTCAATCAATACCCTTTTCTCAGCAATATTACCTCTTCACTTACAATATAACTGATCATACTTTAATAATCTAGGGAAGCTCACTTTTTTACCTAATTTTCTGCTCCACCTTTTTTACTATAGTTACTAACCCACTTGAGATCCTACCTCTCCTTTCATTTTTTTGTGGCATTCATGTCCTGGATACATGTATTCATCTCTGAAACAAGACTGTAGAACCAAAAAAGCACAGCACAGCAACTGAAGGAATACACCCTTTAATGAACAAGTTTAGCGCTTTCTTCCCACTTTATAGGGACTTCCTCAGAACAATCTATTCACCCCCACCCAGCCTTTAAATAACACATCATTTAATCATCAACCAATTAATTATACAAAGATGCATAAATTCAGTCAATTAAACAACATTAAAAACATAATTAATACATTAAAGAATGTATTTGTAACAAATACATATATATGTGATAAACCATAAAAAATATATTTTATCCTAAAATATTTTTCAATTTTAAAACACATGAGATAGCAATGGCCTCATTGATACCTGGGTACTCAGTTGCGTTTAAACGCAACTGCCATTTGAATTCACAAGTCTAAATATATGTCCAAATTTCTCCCCCAGGAATCCTTAATAATTTGTTGGATTACCAATAGCTTAAATTACCTTACCTCATAGCACACCCAACTTGCCCAGACCCACCCACCACACTACCTCTTAAAGTCAAAATACTACCTTACTTTCCTCTTCTTTCTATTCTTTATCATCTCTCTTACTTCCCTAATATACACAATGTGTACATCACCGCTCCCAATATACTTTCAAATAACTACCTGTTTAACACTATTGCCTCCTCTAGTAACTACTTATCTCCTAACCTCCTATGAACACCCACTTTACTCCTCAATTGTGTTTCCCTCTAAATGTACCTCTACACACACCTCACCTTTTACACCAGCCACCTTAAATCTCACTACCAAACCAAACTACCTATTTACCAAATATCTCAAACTAGCTTACTTTAAGCTTAGCAAACATAAACATAAAAAACATATTGACATCTTTCATAAACAAATCCAACTCCAATATTTCTTATTTCCCCAATCTCTATTGGATGGGGACATTCACCCTAACCCTGGCCCAAACAGCACAAACACTAATAGCTGCAATAAACAAGACAAAGCTTCTCTCACTACACCAAACATACATATCAACACTCTTACTATAGCTCATCTAAACATACGAAGCATTTGCAACAAAATCTCTCAACTCCATGCCCTTTTAGATGTTCACCATTTTGATATCCTATGTTTATCAGAAACATGGCTAAAACCAACCATTAAGGACAATGAAATTACCCCCCCTAGGTATAGTATCTTTAGAATGGACCGTAAAACCAAAAAGGGAGGTGGAGTAGCAATTCTCTACAAAGCACAACTCCAACTTAGTAGAATAAATCTTAACCTTCCACTAGACAATAATGCAGAAGTAATCAGCTCAAAACTTCAAATCAACCCTAGTAAAGCTATTAACATAATTTGTGTTTATCTTCCCCCAGGAAATAACACTAACACCTTAGAATGTATCCTTAGCTTTCTGTCAAACAACCTCCCCCAAGAAACACTAGTTCTAGGCGACTTTAACATAGACTGGAATTCCTGTAATAATATTAACCCTACATCCCATATAAACCTTTATGGCTTCACTCAACTCATAAACGGACCTACCAGAACTGTTAAATCCAACAACCATGAATCCATCTTAGACTGGATTCTGATTAATACCCCCCAACAAACCTACCAATCTGGTATCCTCCCAGATGATCTAAGCGACCACTGTATAACCTATCTCATTAGACACAAAATCAACCTAACCTTACCTGCCACCCTTAGAACACTACGAACAAAAAAATATTTTAACTCTGAACATTTCCAAGCTGATCTAAAACGTTGTAATTGGTCCTCCCTAAAATATCTTCCTCTTAATGATGCAGTAGAATACTTTAACTCTACATTCTTATCAATTCTAGACCAACATGCCCCAACCCGTACCATCAGAACCAAAACAAAAGTAGCCCCCTGGCTAACAAACGATACTAGGCATAAAATCAAACTTAGAAACAAATCTTGGTCTAAATGGCATAACACTAAAAACCTAACTGATCGCCAAAACTTTAGAGAGCTTAGAAACAGCACCAAAAGAGCTATCCTAATAGACAAAAAAAAACTATTACCTTCAGTTACAGCACAACACTAATAAGGAACCTAAAAAATTCTGGACCAGCATTAACAATCTTCTATCTCCAGGTCATTCCATCACACCTGATCCCTGTGACTCTAACCCAGAGAACCCTAAACAAACAGCAAATGACTTCAACTCATTCTTCACAAATACTATCCAAACACTTGCTAGCCATCTATCTCCTGATACCTCTAATCTACTTCCACATACATCTAATACACCTCCTACACTCCACTTACAACCTGTCTCTACCTCTTTTATCACATCACTGCTCCAAAAGTTAATACCCACCACACCCTCTGCAGACAAATTGCCTGCAGAATTCCTGCAGATAGGTGCCAAAGCCTTAGCCTACCCTATTTCTATCCTGATCAATAGATCTATAAAAGAAGGAATCTTCTCCTCTATCTGAAAGATATCTCATATCATCCCACTACATAAAGGGGGAAACTCTAATGATTTCTCCAACTTTCGACCAATAGCTCTCCTCTCACCTATCGCCAAAATCATGGAAAAATGTATTCACAAACAAATAATAAATCACCTTCTCAACAACAACCTACTTTCTAACTGTCAGCATGGCTTCAGACCCTCACACAGTACCACCACTGCTTTACTCTCCTTCACAAACTCCATTAACATTAACCGCAACAAAAACTATACATCATCCTCTGTCTTCATCGACCTATCCAAAGCTTTTGATATGGTGAACCATAAATTTTTACTACACATACTAAAATCTCTGGCTCTTGATAATCTTGCCTTATCCTGGTTTGCATCCTACCTAGAAAATCGTCAGCAGGCAGTTCTGTGGAAAAATTCACTTTCTAATCTTCTACCTATTTCCTTAGGCATACCTCAAGGCTCTATCCTAGGCCCTCTGTTATTTTCAGTCGTTATTAATGACCTTCAATCTGCAATCCCATATACTACCTGCATACAATACGCAGACGACTCAACTATAATCTGTACCGCGAACTCTCAAACAGAACTTCACTCACTTACTCAAAAAGCTTTTAACACTGTAGAACAATGGTTCTCTCACCGCTGTTTACTCCTTAACCCTAAGAAAACCAAACTACTACTTTTTTCTCCTACTTGGAAATCTACTACACCTTACTTTACTCTTACATCCGCTGACGGAACACTCATCACTCCTGACCAGACCACAAAACTTTTGGGCATAACTATCGATAATAACCTCAACTTCGACTCCCACATCAATAATACCATAAAATTAGTTAATAAAAAAATAGGATCCCTGTATAGAATCAAACCTTTCCTAATACCCACAGCAAGGTCCACCATTGCTAGATCTCACCTAATCTCCACTCTCCTGTATGCCTCCCCATTTACACTAATCTTTCCAAAACAACATGAAGAAACTAGAAACATCCTATCATAACATTGCTAGATTCGCTGCTGGATCTCCTTTTGAACTCATCACTGCTTAAACCTAAAAGAACTAGGCTGGTTAGAACTTCCTAACCAAATTATACTGCAACAGATCTTAATTGCCTATAAGATTCTATATCAGCCAACCAATACACCAATACTTTCTAGCCTTATTTCTCCATATAACAACCTGAAACATCTTTGTTCTTCTAATAAACTTCTGATTAATACTACCAAACCTAACAATAATGCAGGTGACAGCTTATTTTCCAACTATGTTGGAAAAGCATGGAATAAACTACCCTCTGATATCACTTCTTTAACCTCTTTTCAACTCTTCAAACACCAACTAAAAGTTTATCTCAATCAACACTGGCTTTGCTCCTGCACTAATCCAGACTAATGTTAATCTCAATTTTTTTTAACTAACAATGTTATATTTAATTTTTTTTTTTATCCTTTTTTATTTTGTTTTGTTGTTATGATTGTTTGTAACCTTTTATGCCTTATGTAAATTGTATAACTAGTGGAGCTTTTCTCCCTGGGCCTCTACTGAAAATGGACATATATCCAGTTGGACTAGCCCGGTCAACAAATGTAAAATAAAAATAAAATAAAATAAATTAAATTCATGGTCAGTGTATTCTCTGATATGCCTAAATAATGCGTTAGTCATCCTGCCATGTCTAATGTCCAGTAGGTGTTCTGCAATTCTGTTCTTAAAATACCTACTAATTTTCCCTACATAAAATATGGGACATTGTTGACACTTCGCTACATATACCACATTAAGACTACAACAATTATAATGCCCATTAATAAATATAGGTGTACCATTTAACTTATAATAACCTGTTTCCAAAATGCAGAGAAAAAATGTGCACATCCTACACTTAAAATTCCCTTTAGTTCTACAGTTATAACTATTACTTCCATGGAAACTTGTCTCCAGAATATTCTTAAATGATCTATTCCTTCTATAAACTATCTTGGGTAAATTGCCCAGTCTCTTCCCTACATTTGAATCATATTTCAAAATTTCCCAATTATTACTAATAATTTCAGCTATATTACTGGTATCCAAGTTGAATGTGGTAATAAAGCTCAAACAATAATCATTATTTAGTCCACCTTCTCTAATGGTGTGAGACATTACACCAATGCCATCCCCACCTGCCAAAATTGACTTGTATATGCCCACCATACGCTTATGTTTTACTTCTTCACTAATTTGGCTCAATAATTCCTGTGGGTACCCTCTCATACTGAAGAGTTGCATAATAAAATGCAACTCGTCAATAAATTCATTATCAGAGGTGACCATCCTGGCAGCCTAAACCATTTGCCCTTTAACTATCGATTTTTTGTGATGGGACGGGTGCCAGCTGTTGTACTCCAAATAGGAATTTGAGAAGGTAGGCTTCCTATAGATGGCTGACATCAGCTTTTTCTCTTCTATATTTAATGTCACATCCACATTTAAATAAGAAATGTTTGTTCCACTATAAGTGTATGTGAATTTTAAAAAATTCACTGACATATTTATGTACTCAAAGAATTGTTTAAGTTCTAATTCAGTTCCTTTCCATACAACAAGCAGGTCATCCAGAAACCTAGTATAATATTGGATCTTAGATGAATACACCCTTCCATGATAAACTGCTGTTCCCAATGGGACATAACATAGTTAGCAAAAATGGGGGCACAAGCTGCCCCCATTGCAACTCCTGTTAGTTGTTTGTAATATTGTCCTTCAAAATAAATATAGTTGTTTTTTAGCACAACCTCCATCAGGGTAACATATTTATTTATTTCATCTTGATCATATATACCTGTCTTTATTAACTGAACTTCAAGACATTCACAACCTTCCTGGTGGGGTATAACAGAAAACAGGTTACAAACATCTATTAGGTTCATAAGTTCATAGGTTCATACTAGGCTATCTGGGGAACTATACCCATTATTTTGCTGTGCCTCTGTCGAGCAGTGACACTGAGGTAATCCTATCCATTGGTCAAGATTTCTCTTGAACAAGGCCAGCAGGCTGCTCTCCTACATATACGGATTTTATTCCACAGCATCTGATGGATCTAGATTTTTGAGGTGAAGCATATTCATCAAATCTGGGTTTGACATGGCCTTGTATGTTAGGCAAAGGTCACTCTGAGCAAAGCTGGGCGACGACTGAATAGAGCTGGAGTTCTTTCGGGCAGGCAGCATAGGACAGATGTTTGAGACCCTTTATCCTTTGTGGCCTCTCCAGCTGCAAGTGTCGGGTCAGCAATCATTGGTCTGATGAGTGATGAGGAATCCTTCATGATAAGGTGGGCAATGTAGAAGGTCTTCCTAACTACTTTAGTTACATGGGTGTCGAATGAAACACTACTATCAACCTGGGTCCCCAGGTCCCTGATAACTTCTTCTGTGCTCAGTGGATTGCCACCTATTTGGTAGCTATTTTGGCATTTAACTTCTGTGAGACCCTTCTGAAGGATACCTTTGCAGTCATCTGCAAACTTTGTCAGCCATAACCCTCCTGTGTTTGCTTGTACTTGGGAAAAAGTGATGCCAACAAGGGCTTGGAAAAAGTAGATGCAACACAAGTGGGCCAGGACTGAGCCCTGTGGTACACCACTTGACAGGCCTATTGTAACCATAATGATGTTTGCATCTATTGCCATCTTGTCTAACCTTTCCAAAAATTGCCATGAATCTCTTGTTCTATAGGGAAAGGCCATCAGCCCTTTTTGTAAATTAATGTCCATGAATTTACTTATAAAGCAGGTTTTGGAATGTTTTCCATCCACTACTGGTCTAAACTTAGGGTTATTTAGTCATTTATGGATTTTGGGTATCCCAAATATATTGGGTACCATGGGGTGTTGGTTCATCAGATACCTAAATTCATCTTCATTTATTCATCCTTGATGCAACATATCATCCAAACATAAATCTCTTTTCTTATATGATATGTGAATCTCATTCAACAATGCTTCCACATAGGTTCCATCCATTAATATAACATTCATTCCATTTAGGTAATCCCCCTTGTCCATAATGACCACTCCATTACCCTTATTAGGCTTCATTGTTTGAATATTAATCTCCCTAGCCAAGTCCATTAACAATTCTTCCTCTACTTTTGTAAAGTTGCTGACATATTTTTTATCACTTTGTATACCTGTCTAATTTCCTTTTCACAAACTTTTTTGTATATTCTTATTAAAGTATTCAAGGGGGGATTAAACACACTTGGCTTTTTAAGCCTATAGCCCTGTGTCCTCAAACCGTGGTCACCGTTGTTAAACCATACTTTTAAATTAAGTTTGCGCGTGAAACATTTAAGATCTATTAAGGTGTCAGATACCATCCCCCTCATACTAGGAACAAAGGTGAAGCCTTTAGCCAAGAGATTAGCATGCTCTACACCTATAACCCTGCCTGAATAGTACACTTTAAAATCTTGGGCTTCATTCAAAACTATACATGGCTCAAAGACAGTTGACAGTTGGTCATAATTTTCAAAGGGATGAATTGCTGCATCTAAATCCGGACAAACATTACCAAAAACATTGTTCACATTCACATTGTCATTGTACTCTACATTGTTATCACTTGCTAAAACAACATTTTCGTCAGTGCCAGACATACCTTCAATAACATCAAAAACATAAGCCCATTGTTAAAACAACAGTCGTTAGTTCCCTGAACAAGTCCTACATCATAGTTAATGCTTGTATAGTCATTATTAACACTTACGTTATTCATAAGTGCCAAAGACATGTCCATTAATTGTTTTGCTGCCGATTCCAGCTCCTTCCATTCTTCGGCCTGACCCCCTGTACTACATAGTCTCTGTATGTTTTCTGTGGAAAATGAGGTTGCTGTTCTTTACTCCTCAGCCTTTTGGAACGTCTCACGCCATCGTCTACTTGATTGAACTGCTGGGGACGCGTACATTGCTGATGATGTAATCTTGTCTCTGAGGTCACTTCCTCTACTTCAGCTGCCTCACTATTGGCTCCTTCACTACCGTTGACATGGGAACTGACTGAATAGGTGTACACCTTCTTTTTGGAATACTCGTTCATGTCCCTCTTGATTTTATTCATCTTTCTCACAAAAATGGTAGCACAAACACTGTCCACAGCAGCAAAAACATTGGTATAATTGGTTTTGTGTCACTTAACTCATTCACTCCAGAGCAGCTCAGGAAAAGCTGCCTGCTGAATTCCACCATAGGGACAACAGAGCAGCCTGAGCTCATTTTCAGAAAATCCATTTGTAATACTATACAAAAAACAAATGCTCATAACTCTTTAACTATAAGAGCTACACTAAAAGTGTAAACGCGAAAGTTGTTCAGCAGACACTGACCTTTCCAACAGTGTAAATGTTGATAGTGCATATCAAAGTCATAATGAAATATTTGGCAAGGAATGCTGATATTGTTCAATTTTTTTAATTTTTTGGAAAAGCAAAGCACAATATCTTGGTCTATGTACCATGCAGACCCATACAATTTGAATTTAATTTGTTAGTATGAATGTCAGCTTTAAAATGATACTTTAACCATAACTGTGTGACACTCCTTTCATGAGATATTCACAGAAATATGATTAGTATATTATTTCTCATAATTGATAAATAAACAAAGCATAATATGTCATCACCTGTAACAGACAGAGCCTACATATCAGTGTAGAAGTTGTGCATCTGAATGTCAGCTTCAAAATGACGCATCATTTGTGTGATTACCATGCTCCCTCGCAAAGATATGGGCATAATAATGAGAAGTATTGTAAATGTATAATTTTCATATTTGTACAAGACTAAACAAACTGTAATATCTGTACGTGTGTACAGTGCCTAGACACAGTTCTTTTACCATGTTGTCAGGAGTAACACTGTCTTCAAAATGATGCATTACTTCACACAATGTGGTGCTCCCTTGCAAAGTTATTTACCAAAATATGAAAAAAATCATAATTTCCATAACCTAAGTCAGAAACAAACTTTGATATCTGCCTATGAGTACAACATACAGGTACCATTCTTTTACCATGTTAGAACTATAAATAATCTTTTCAAAATGAGATATTACTTAGCACATTCAGATGCTCCCTTGCAAAGTTATTTACCAAAATATGAAAACAATTATAATTTCCATAACCATAAGTCTCAAACAAACTTTGATATCTGCACATGTGTCAAACATACTGGCACAATTCTTTTACCATATTAGAACCAGCAATACTGTCTTCAAAATGAGATATTACTTGGCACATTCAGATGCTCCCTTGCAAAGTTATTTACCAAAATATGAAAAAAAATCATAATTTCCATAACCATAAGTCTCAAACAAACTTTGATTTCTGCACATGTGTCAAACATACTGGCACAATTCTTTTACCATATTAGAACCAGCAATACTGTCTTCAAAATGAGATATTACTTGGCACATTCAGATGCTCCCTTGCAAAGTTATTTACCAAAATATGAAAAAATCATAATTTCCATAACCATAAGTCTCAAACAAACTTTGATTTCTGCACATGTGTCAAACATACTGGCACAATTCTTTTACCATATTAGAACCAGCAATACTGTCTTCAAAATGAGATATTACTTGGCACATTCAGATGCTCCCTTGCAAAGTTATTTACCAAAATATGAAAAAATCATAATTTCCATAACCTAAGTCTCAAACAAACTTTGTTATCTGCACATGAGTACAAACATACAGGTACCATTCTTTTACCATGTTAGAACTATAAATAATCTTTTCAAAATGAGGTATTACTTAGCACATTCATATGCTCCCTTGCAAAGTTATTTACCAAAATATGAAAAAATCATAATTTCCATAACCCAGAAACAAACTCTGTTATCTGCCTATGCTTGCAAAGTTATTTACCAAAATATGAAAAAAATTATAATTTCCATAACCATAAGTCTCAAACAAACTTTGATATCTGCACGTGTCAAACATACTGGCACAATTCTTTTACCATATTAGAACCAGCAATACTGTCTTCAAAATGAGATATTACTTGGCACATTCAGATGCTCCCTTGCAAAGTTATTTACAAAAATATGAAAAAAAATCATAATTTCCATAGCAGTTATTTGCCAAGCTCAGAGAAATAAATTTTACATAACACATTTCATAATAGTGTTTTACTCAGTTTTACTTACTGGTCCAGCTTGGTCATGGGTGTTTTCCATTCTTCTCACAATCATGCAGGGCTCTCCTCACACCATTGTGGAGGTTGGTCAAGAAGAATGCAATGCCCTCCTCAGTTAGGTGAATGCCATCCCTTATGAACCAGTGAACATCTTCCCTTCCAGTCTTACCTCATCTGAAATAAAGCATGGGTGGACACTGACAAGGGTGCACAGCCAGGGTACATGTAAAGAGAAAAAAAGCAGAAGGAGGACGCGCCCACCACCAAGGCAGCAGTCTGCCTTACCTCTGCCTTTTTCTCTTTATGTGCCCATTCAGCAATGGGACCTAAGGGGATGAGGGTAACTGTAACTCACTAAATGCTGTCCAGACCTTCATCACAGTGGCACACCAAGGCTCCTTTCCAGTGACTCCCCAACAGCAGGAGACAGTCTTACTACCTTATGAAATAAAGCATGGGTGGACACTGACAAGGGTGCACAGCCAGGGCACATGTAAAGAGAAAAAGCAGGGTAAGGACCGCCGCTCCACTAATATGCCAAGGACAGGCATGGGGCTCCAGATGTTGGTTATCTGTAGTGTCCCATAGCTGTGCCGGCTGCCCACTCAGACTGCTGATACCACTATGGTCTCATCACCTCCTTCAGTGGCAGCAGTCTGCCTTACCTCTGCCTTTTCTCTTTACATGTGCCCATTCAGCAATGGACCTAAGGGATGAGGGACTGAAGTAACTCACTAATTGCTGTCCTGACCTTCATACATTTACTACTATCACCTACATACGCTGACTACACTGGAAGGGAGGGAGACTGAGGGGAGAGCTACATCGAGGCAACATGTCAAAAGACCAAGACTGACCCAGGCTGTGTCTTTTGCATGTTTTGCAGTACATCACAGTGGCACACCCAAGCCCATGCTTACCGAGGACAGCAGCACTATGGGACTGTGCTGTAGAGTCTCAGGTTCCCAAGTGCGATCCCGGTGGATCACAAGATCCATGCTGGCTGGGTATGCCCCCTGTGATGCACCCAGCAACCTAAGAGCAGTTGGCAAAACAAAAGTGAAGAGGGACCTTCCTGGCATTCGTGCTGAAGGACTTGGCTGCTAACTGACATGGGGGCACAGAAAGAGCACATGTACACTGAAAAGGCAGGTGAGGCACTCTGCTTTACCTCTGCCTGTTCTAGTTACATGTGTCCTTTCTGCAATGGGCAGAAGGGAGGAGCTAATGTAAACCCTGTTGCCCTGACCTACATACACTGACTACACCTGAAGGGAGGGAGACTGAGTGGAGAGCTACATCAAGGCAACATGTCAAAAGGCTTAGACTGACCCAGGCTGTTTTTTTTTGCATGTGTCCTTTGCCAGAGGGAACCATTACATCACAGTGGCACACCCAAGGCCCACAGCACTATGGGAGAAATTTATGGCCATGGTACTCTCCAAAGCATTCAACACACAGGTTGACCTTGCAAGTTGGGCACCCCCATGATGGCTCAGCACGTTTACCCTTGCTGGCACAGTTTTTACATCTTGATTTATGCCACTTCACTGGAAAGTGACAGCCATGCTCAAATCGGCTCACAGCCTCTGGGACAGTAATCTCAGTTTATCTTTTCCTCTTTGTGTAACTGGCAAGTAGATGCAAGCCTAGGTTCCTTCGGAACTGTAACTGTGTTGCCGGAATAATACGTCCAGAACGTGATAGTTGCTGATGTCTGATACTTTCACAGAATATAATGAAAGCATTGACAATGGCCACATCCCATAAGAACCAGAACAAGTACAGCCACCATTTGCGGGCCTTTCTGGCACTGGGATACTGTGTCCTCAGCTGATCTGCTCTGTCCACCCCATTCATGTAACTGTTGTACATGTTTACAACTGGTGGACATGGCACTGATGTCTTTCTTCCATCACGCTTTCTTCTGTATGTGCTGGAGACTGGCAAGGTTGGGTCACAGTTAGTTGACAGGAGGAATACTGGTTTGCTATCCTTCCATTCAGTAGCTAGCAGTGGTCCACTCTGCAATTGTTTGTAGTAGCCTGGAGCTGCTTTTCCAATGGCCTGTCTGTTGAATGTAAGAGGCCATCCTGACCTATTGGTGCGCATGGTTCCACAACAGTATAGATCATCTTTCAGCAATTGCTGTGCTAGTGGAACAGAGGTAAAGAAGTTATCAAAGTAAATGTGATGCTTCTTGCCAATCAGTCCCCTAGTTAAGTCAACTACAACTCTGTGTGCCAGCCCGACCTCTGTATTCTGCTCCATTTTTCCAGTGTATACCTGGAATTCACGTACATACCCATTGGTTGAGTCTGCCAACACCCACACCTTAATGCCATACCTCTCAGGCTTACCAGGCATAAACTGTCTAAATTTCAAGCGTCCACGGAAGCCAACCATGGCTTCGTCTACAGCCACCTCACGATGCACATTGTAACGTGTCCTGCATGCATGAAGCACTGCATCCAGTATTGGCCGTACGTGATGTAGCTTGTCATGACCCACAGCACCGTGTGGTAGGCTCAGGCTGTTATCATTGCAGTGGAAGTACTGCTGAATTTTTTCAAACCTATCTCTGGTCATGTACTCTGCTATTGGGAAGCGACCATATACATGGTGCATTTCCCAGTACTGCCTCAATTCAGGAACATGTACAATAGACATGTATATTCTGACACCTAAAATGTGCGTATGTCTCCTGGGCACACAGGACTCCACCCATATCAACCTTGCCTGCTGCGGCCTGCCTCTGTGCAGCATAGCGATTTGTTTCATTAGCAATACAGGTGTATAGCTCCTCTGGGAACATCAAATTCAGGAAGTCCATCTCTGTGCTATCTGAGCCCAAGTGATCTATTGGTCCTACTGGCCCCACAAATTCTTCAATGTGTAAAGTTTGAAGATGTTTTTCCCACGTGATCTTACGTGGTGGGCATGCTCGGCGTACCTGACTGGGTCGCAAGGAACAGTTGGAAATGGGAAAGGCTGAAGGGTTGAGAGATGATGCTCTCTGAATGCCAGTAGCAATTGTACTGCTTGCAGTTGGTAGTGAACTGTTGACACATGTTCCCTGCTGAGGCACACCCATATCAGTCTCTGACAAGGAGCTACTTGGACTCCTATCTAGAGGATTATCTCCATCACAATCACCAAACTGTGGACTACTTCCCACATCATGCACAGGCGAAGGCACATCCACACCCTTATCAGCAGTTGCAGTGCCATGCACTGTGGAGGACTGCATAGCTGTGTCATTTAGACCAGGTGCTTTCGTGAACACAGATAAAGGCATGTCATCGTCTGCCATACTCTGAATGCCCTTGGTGGCCATAGTGTGTGGCCAACTTGTGTGCGGGCACCTTCCTTAGTTGTGCAAGTGGCACCTCATCCTCACTGTCTTGGTCACTGACATAATTACTGGTCAGGTCTGCTTTGGCAACTGGTAGTGGTCTTTCAGGAACGGCGGTACAGGAGCATCATCCTTATCACAGGCAATGGCCTTTTCACGCAGACGTGCGAGTGGAATGTCATCATCAGTCATAATCATCATCCTCACTCTGGTTGGCATTATGTGGTACATCAAGGTGCATACCATCGTCTGAACCACTGCTACAACCATCACAGTCAGTTTCCTCACCCAACAGGTAAACGCTGCTTGCTTTCTCCTCAACAGATGGCATCTTTGGTGGTGGCTGTGTTGCTTTACACTTGAAATCACACCTGAAAAACACAATGCAATACAACATTCTGATGTAATATACCTGCAGAGGCATGTGAAAATCAATGCACCTATTGTTATATTTCTATATATATATATATATATACACAAATGTTTAGGGGTGGTTGCAAATTAAATAAGATAAATGCATGTTGTTTTGAGTACTACCTAAGACTGCATCACTGATGTACATTTATCTCCCTTCCGCTTCCTATGTCTCCCTCTCACAATACTTCTTTCTCCAAGAACAAACAAAAGGGGAGAAATACAGTCAAATCAAATACATTTATAGTGAAACAACTGGCCTGATAAAATTACAGTAACCTGCAAAAGAATAAACCCACTATCTGCCCATCTTCATCCATGCATTCAAGACTAGGGCTTTGTTGCAAAATTAAATCCTTCCTGCCCTCTAAAAAAAAATCAAACTAGGCCATGCTATAATACTATCAGAAATATTTTTTTCTGCACTTCTACTTACTAGCATAGCTAAATACTCTTTCACAGACATTAAATTAAGAAAAAAAATAACAGATCAGTATAGCCTTTAGTAATTTAATTGAATCTAAAAAATGTCTGCACTACATGCATCTAAGCTTTACTTCTGATCTTCGTATCTAAACAAATGATAAATGTATTATAACCGCACCGTTCTGCTCACTCAGATCAGCAACACTAGAAGTCACAATAGAAGTGACAATACTTTTAGGTGAGCTGGCTCTCTAAATTCAGGTAAAAAATGTATTAAAAAAAGATTAAAAAAGATGCCCTGGTAAGATACTAACCAGCAACCAGAATGCTATGACTTTATTCACATTTCAGGGAGTCTAGAAATGAGTGTGTTTCTCATGCAGCACAGAGTAGACTCATGCCCAGTATAAATGCATAATTGTTTTCAATCATGACATGAAGCAATCGGTCTAAGTAGTACAGTTAATCACGAACTTACTAACACCCTAGGCCAAAGGTTCCTGGAATTCATAAATTCAAATGCAATGGAACAGCTAGTCACCTCTACAACAAAGGTGAGATATTGTACTAGACCTGATAATCACATACATGGGGACAAAGTGCTCCACACTGGAAGTATACCCCTCACTAGTGAGATCTGACCACAAACTAATCACCCGGGATTATACAGATCCCTGGATATACAGATCCCACCTCTACCCATAACACAAGACTAGTGAAAAACTTCTCAAAAGCCGACTTCACACTTCTTATAACTGAGATGGTATCCTTTAATCCGACTGGGCCAGTGGAAACCACATCCCACAATGCAGAATCCTTCACAAATGCTTTCTACGTACATCTCCAAGAATGCATGGATCATGCAATCCCAAATAAAACCAAGACCCTCTCCACCAAGGGAAGGCGTCCTGACTGGTGGACCCCAGCCATAAACAAATTGTACAACAAAAGGAAACTACTGCACGACAGAGCAAAATCCCATAAAGAGAAGGCATCTCTGATCAGCAGTAGTAGAAAGCTATGTTCTCTCATCCAAGGCCAACTGAGAGAAAATCGCTATGGGCACTAAAAACCACAAGGCCTTCTTTAGCTATGTTAGAAACCTGGGCGGAAACCCTCAGATATGCTCAGCGGTAGTTCACAATGACAAAAAATACCCTGATCCCACAGATATTGCCAACATTCTGGCACACCGGTTCAGTGCAAATTTCTCACCTCCCTCACCTGCCAAAAGAAGAAATAGTTATCCCAGCTGAATGTAACCTCCCTGTCATCTCAGATGTCTAGGTGAGAACCGCCCTCAGTAAAGCTAAAAAGACAGCATCAATGGGACCTGACGATATGCCAGGTTGCATGCTACGTGAACTCCAAGAGGAGATAAACCCGCACAAAAAATGCTATTTAACCTTTGCCTTACTACAGGATATGTACCTTAACACTGGCGTACAGCAGCAGTAGTCCCACTCCACAAAGGAGGCACCTCTACAGACCCTGATAACTACCTCCCCATAACCTTAACCAGCCTGGTCTGCAAAGCTATGGAAAGAATCATTGTGGAACTCAGAGACATTGAGGACTTAGACACTTGATCCCACCCAGTTGAGCTTTGTAAAGGGCAGATCCTGGCTTTTGAACCTGGTTGACTTTTTCGAAACAGTCACTAGAGCCATTGAAGAGGCCAAAGCAGTCCATACAGCATACCTGGACTTGGCTAAAGCTTTCGTCACAATACCCCACTCGGGCATCATAGACAAGTTCAACCGCGTAAATCAAGGATTTCCTGGCCACTTCTGTGTGCACACAACATCTATACAGTTACTATAACATGATTACTCAAGCAGTAGTAGCATGGCACAAAGCATTAACAATTACTTAAAAAGTTGCACTGTAAACATCAAAACCATGTCACAGTATCTAGTACATGTCAAATCCATGCCAGTTGAGCTTCCTCTGTAATAGTCCAGATGCCATTTAGTAACATTTCCTGGTTCCAACAGGAAAAATTCATAAACAAACACCTTACGTGCAGGTGGGAAATTGCATCAGATTCTCTGTTGAGTAGCCATTCATTATATTCCGGGTGCAGGTGTAAGACATAGCAATTACCAAGTGATGTTACAAAGTACTGGATGTCCCTACAAAATGAAAAGACAACACGATCACTGTCAAGGCAAGAGACCTACAACAACAGTGAAGGAGCTGCAGGAATTTCTGAAAAAGTACTGGTTGTGTACTACTTGTGACACCAATATCCCATATTCTCCATATGTCTGGACTCTAGGGTAGGTAGGGTTGGACAGAAGCCTTTTACAATTCGTGAAACAAGATATCAAGTCTCCCAGAAGCATGTGGGAAAGTGTGTTGTGGTCTGGTGAGAGCAGGTTTTAATTTTGTGGGCACATTCAAGAAGTTACGTCTGGCACAAAAACACCACTTTCTCATCACCAAAAGAACATTCACACGGTGAAGCATGGTCATGGCAGTATCATGCTTTGGGGTTGCTTTTCACTGGAATTGGGGGTTTAGTCAAGGTGGAGCGAATTATGATTACTTCCACATACCAGTCTCTGCAAAGAAAACTAATCTCAAATTGCAACTGTAGTAGTAAAGTAGTAAATAAGTGTAGTAAAGAAAAGGCACTGGTGTAGATTCATGACTTATACCATTATGGGAAGATTCCAAAACCAAAAAATAATGCTTTCATTCTACACACGTGTGGTTGGACTGCATCTCGCCATGTACAGTTCTTGAGACAACATAAAGAAAGAGATATCAGGTACCTTGAAGGAATGCAGAAGAAAGCTACCAGAAAAGTGCTGTACAATGGAAGGTAAGGGATATGGTCAAAGACTATAGGAACTACAGATCTTCTCATATGAGACACAAGGAAGCAGGGCTAGAAGACTCGATACTAGTGCACAGAATCATGCTGGAAAGTGAAAAGTTGCCTGACAGGACTCGAACTCCCCTACAGCAGCTTACAGAGAATAAATAAATACTGTAGATAGCAATTTAACACTTCAGCTTTATGCGAGCAAGCTATATGAAATAACTAATCCAACAAAATCACAGTGTGTACAGCAAAGTCTCATATGAAATAACTAATCCAACAAAATCACAGTGTGTACAGCAAAGTCTCAAACAATCTTAACAGTATCCCCAGAAAAGCAAGCCATCACAAAAGTCTATTCGAATAATTGATTAACAGAATTTACAAAATGACAAACTGAAAGAGTCTCTAACTTAGTATTATGACCAATAAAGGCACTTTAAATTAATCTAATGCCAAACACCAAACATTATTACAACCATATAATGCCCAATACCATGCCCAAACTGAAAAAAAATACAATTTCTATTATGTTAACTAAAAATATAAAGTAGACAATGAAGGCCATGTATAAAAGCAGTTCAAGATCCTATAACACAATATCACCATTAATCAAATTATTAATTAATGACCAATCTGCGGAAGTATTATAAGCAAGCAAAAAGTGATTACAACAGACCACTACAAAAACTGATATACTGGTGTACTCCTCATAAGTAGCAGTAATAACTAGGAAACCTCATTACTTACACAACGGTAGCTTCCCATTTGCTAATTTTGTCACATGTGAAGAAAAATAAAGCCTGTATACAATAGCTACAGTCCCATATGATATGACACACTTTTATGTCATTATGGGACTACAGAACATTACCAAGAACAACAATAAGAAAACCAGTAAATGTAAAGTTGTCAATCTCGCCTTCATTCTTGCTGGATTGGTTCGGAGCCGATCCTCTTGTGTTTATTCTGATGTCACAGAGCTTCCAATAACCAGTGTTTTTTTTTGTTCCAAAACATCTTTGGGGCATGTACCAATCAAGTCAGCATAGATGACAACATACATTCCAAATGACCAAACAGTTGGTAATGGAGATCTAAACTTTGCTGTTGGCATTTCATGCATTAATCTGGTTGTGCCAGAAAATGGTGTACTGCTGGGTCACCCATCCACCCAGTGAATAAAGAAAAATAGCATGCATTTACTTTACTTCAGCAACAAACTATACATACATTTCAGGGAAGACCCTAACTAGCCATACAAAGCACTGCAACTGCAAGTAAACCACCAACAGGTTATTACAGAACAAGCACAACAGATCACAGAAAGTTTGAAACCACTCCTATTCTACAAGATTCCCACGAGGTCTATTATGGGCATTTAAAATGAAAAGAAACACTAATAATGTCCTATACCGCTTGCTCCCAACTGCATCACTTATCAATTATCATTATAGAACAACATTAAAGATTCATAATACAAAACCAATGATAATAATGCATACATCTAACAGCCTTGAAATAACAGTGAACAGGTGGCAAAATGACTCTGTCTTGAAACCTCGCTATCCACCAACAATGCAGCCTCACACACAAACTACTTAGCTATAAAAAGATTTCGATCCCAACTGCCTGAATGTGTCTATATATATATATATATATATATATATATATATATATATATATATATATATATATATATATCTCCCCAGCTACTTTACACCCTACTTAGCTCACCAAACAGATCTCACTCACAAAGTGAGGTATATATTTAATGATAAATAAAAGAGAAATACTATAACAAATAACGAACAGAATGACTTCATAGTTCAAAAGCAAAGGAAATAATTTACCACCGCAGTGCATAACAGTCTCAAATAAATACAACACATGAGTTTGGATATTGTCATTGCCTTGGTTAAAATAAAATTATGATTTTCTGTCAAATGAAAGGATGCAAGGCAGTCAATAATAATATATACTCAAATTATTCATAAAGTACACCACAAATCCTCTTATTCCAGCCACTTTCTCAAGAAAAACAGCAATTGAAGATGTAATGTCTACAATTTTCCTCCTAGACTGCTGATCATTCTTGAAATTTTATAAATGCTATATGAAAGTAGTTTGGAGGGGGTTGGGGTGTACTGCAATCACTGCAAGTGGGGAAAGAGCCAAATGTTAGTCGTGCATTCATCAATGTGATAACGACTTCTGCTTATGTGAATAACAGTGACAGCTGCTGACAGTTTTACCTGAAAAGTGACAATGACTCAGTGCTATATTGTAACTGCACTGTGCTAATGACTTGCAAAGTTATGCATAGCGCACTGTGCTAATGACTTGCAAACTTATGCATGCCCAGAGAGGTGATAATTGCTGACATTCATTACATTACCTTCTGCAGGTGTTATGCAACAGTCACAATCTGTTATAAGGCCATAGTCAGTCAAATAGTACAACACTTACATATTGCTATATTGCTATATATTATCTGTTATAAGGCCATAGTCAGTCAAATAGTACAACACTTACATATTGCTGTGCCCTTCCTCCCACCTGCATTCCAAGCGACTGACAAAGCCAGGAGAAACGCATAAAAATATGGCAGCTCCATGCTGTCAGTAGTCAGTCTGTAAAGACATTTATCTCACTCAGGCAATACGCACTATAATCATAAAGACACACAGAAATGTCAAGCTAGATAGCTTGTCTTCTGCCATTCACTTACACAGCAAAAACAGTATAAAAGTTATTGAGCCCATCCTCCCATCTATTTGTTAGCAACATACCAAGCAATGAGGAATGAGTCATATAACCATTGTTTGTGTAGATCAGAAAATCCTGTGGAATAAAAATTAAATAAATTAAATAAATACACCAACACAGGTGCAGGCAATCATATGCCAAGTAATATGGTCTGATTGCCTTGTACTCCCATGCTGACCAAAACTGAATCCCCCTGGAAACATACCAGAAACTAAGCCAAGTATTGAAGTCAATCATATAATGTCATAACTTGCTTGCAGTCATTGTTACAAACAGTAACACCATGAATCGTGTGATTTTAGCTAGTTTTCCAATTAGAAAAATACAGCTTAGATGTAAACCCATATGTCACAAGATGGGTTGCAAACTGGCTCAAGGACAGAACCCACAGGGTTAGAGTTGCTGGTGCCATGTCAGACTCTAAGCCGGTCACGAGCAGTGTCCCACAGGGCTCAGTCCTGGGCCCCCTCTTGTTCGGCATTTATTTTTCTGAAGTGCAGGCAAACATAGGGGGATTGTGGCTGACAAAATTTGCAGATTACTGCAAACTGGCCATAACTGACACTCCATCAGACACAGACATCCACCAGAGAGGTCTCATAGAAATGGATTACTGGTGCCAGAGCCATGGCCTTAAGCTAAATGCCAAAAAATGTACAGTCATACCCTTTGGCAAAAATAAGGTAACCCCTAATTACCACATAGGTGGTAATCCGTTAAACACGGAAGAAATTATCAGGGACCTGGGGACCCAAGTTGACAGTAACCTCTCTTTTGACAGTCACATTGCCAAAGTGGTTAGGAAGACCTTCTACATTGCTCACCTGATCATGAAGGGATTCACGTCCAGATCAGGAGAGGTCATTGTACCCCTGTACTCTTCACTTATCAGACCAATGATTGAGTACAATGCCCCATTCGGAATGTACTTTACCCGACACCTGCAGCAATTGGAAAGACCCCAAATAATTTCTCACCAAAAGGATAAAGGGGCTCAAACATATGTCATATGCTGCCTGACTTCAGCCAGAACACCATGAGTTTCCAACAGTGTATGCAAGAATTTACAAACAGAAACTATATTTTAAATCAGCAAGCCTTGAAGCAATCAGACAACATAAAAGTTGTTAGACCAGTTATATAAACTCCACCACAGGAATGGGGGGAAGCAGTTTCAGGACAGATGAGACACAGAAAACAATACCAGAAAATATATAACATAATTCAGTCAGGCTATAAGCAAGGGCATGGCATTTGGGTCCAAGGAGGTCATTGTTCCTCTGTATTCAGCCCTTATCAGACTAATAATTGAGTACAACTCCTCATTCGGTATGTACCTGACCAAGCATGTGCAGCAAGTAGAACACCCAACACCCACAGAGGTTTCTCACAAAAAGAATACAGGGCATTAACAGCATGCCCTATGCAAATTGCCTCAAAGCCCTAGCTCTATATTCTGTATCCTATAGACTGTTAAGAGGCAATCTATGCCTGTCAAACAAGGCATCCCTGAATCCTGCTCTGGTCGACCTTTTGCATATCAGGAAAGCTAACTGCATCAAATCTATTTGATTTAGAGACTTAAATCTTGCTTGTGACATAAATAAGACATGTTATGGGACACGAGTCTCAGGGAATTTTTCTTCTTTGGAACATGCTTTTTATCCATGTCAAGCAGAGGTCTTCCCTAACATAACTTGGACCAGTGAATTTGAAATCAGAAATTCACCCCTAGCATTAGCATCTCTAATAGAGAGAAGCAGCCTGTACATCATGTCCTAGTTTACATATATCCCTTAAAATAATCTCTAAGGTACAAAACTTGTGGGATACATCTGGGATGCATGGCTAGCGTTATAAAGGCCGAGTGTTAGTTAGCCTAGTATACACATGAGTAGTCCCAGCAATTACGGCTTATTTTACTATGTACTTTTCCGATATCTTATTATAAAAAGTAATGAAATAAAATTGGTCTCTCAATTTCTTATTGAAAGAAAGTCAATGGAGAAAAATAAAGGTGAAGGGAAACAAGAAATCCAGCATTGATACCCAGAAAAGTTATGCCCATGCCAGACAATATTGTACATGTGCACAGATAATCAGTGGTATCAGTATTTATTCTGAATACATTTCACACTTACACTGCCCTTGAGTGCCAGGCTGAATACAAGCTACTGTGATACTTCAAACTGGAAAAGATGTACTCACACTGCCCATGACATATAAATGCTATCATAAAACATATGAACAGAGGCATACATGCACACACTTATCAGCAGGGAATTCGGGGAGGAGCCCCTTCACCTATATAATGTTATTTAGGTGTTGGATGAAACCAGAGCATATGTATAAGCCCACACGGACAGAGGACGGGCATGCAAACTCCACACAATAGAAGCTACAGCTAAGGACTAACCAAAGCTATTCGTTTTGAGATAGAAAATATAATAACGGCCCAACTCTACTAATGATCTGTTACTTCCACACACATCTTGCTCCTGTCGGACAACTAAAGATAGTAACATATGCTGTGGAATAATGATGCTTGTGACAGAAAATAAAATAAATTATGGCCAATTTCTTACAGTTAAATAGACGACAACCCCTTACTCACCACCTCAGAGACCAGCAATGAGCCATAGCGATGTTGATTTTAGAATCATTTTAGCAAATGGATTGGCTGACAATAATTGCGTCACACCAGCCCAAACACAGAAGACATGTCAATTTGTATATTCACAACGGACTTTGCACCCATCGATTATATACAGGTGACTGTACTCCTGAGAATGTAGAGAAAATCCATCTTACTTTACTGCTGTTGCAATGCCAGACTGCTGCCAACCCAACCCCATAGCTACATCCCCTTCAGTTTATTTAAACATGAATTGCTTTTCTATTTTCAGTCTAAGCAGTGGGCTATATGCTTAAAATCTTGTTCCTATTTGTTGTTCTTTGTCATCCATTAGTTTACGCTTTATTCTGAATTATTGAAAAGCGGTGGGCTGGTGGCAAAGTAAATCATATCAAAGCAAAAAGGTGATCTCTGCTGAAAACATACTAATGTGCCACAAATATGTTGCTTAAATGAAATTCAGCGATTGCAAAGTAAAGAAATGAATAATGATCACTGAAACACGTTTCCTTGGACAAAATAAACTCCTTCACAACAGTTGCAAGAAAAGACGGAGGTTATAAGCACCACGAGGAATGTAAACAAACCCTCGGTATTGCTGACATCATGTTGTGGGCGGCTGCGTGCATGCATTGGGGTTCTGAATGTCAGTATGCGGGCGGGGAAAAATAAAAAAAAAGTAAAAAAATAAACTACATTCTTTAATAGTCGCCGTAACGTGAGGAAAAGGGCGACAACAGCGGTCAGTTCTTAACTGAGATATGCAGTGTATATTTCAGTAGGCTTTTCCTGTACGTTGGCTAATTCTCCAGCGAAAAAAGTTTAAACTGGTTACAAACATTTGAAAAACGGCTAAATCCAATTCCGTAGTTTCCTCGTCACACACACAAAATACACCGCATAATTCTACCTTCTACCTTGATTAATTAATCCACCGATCCTTAGCGGCTCTGTCAAACAGTTAGTAACGCTAATTGTCTTCAAGATACAAAGTACACCTGCATGGGGACACCTAGCAAGTCAAGACTTTGCCTCTTCCCTCTCAGACTCATCGCATACAACGTGCACCCCCTACATACACCCAGCTACCCGCAAAGTTGTTCTACAAGACTATATTCAATTTTAGGCAACTTATAAAAAAAAAAAACAACGCAAGTTTAAAAAGGGACCGGCGCGTGCCATTGCCTAAATCTGCCACTGGGTATTACAGGAAAAAAACAAGTAAATAGAAAAAACAAGTACAGTACCTCACCAATTGGGTAGGGAACGGCAGGAAGAGACGGTAGTTGCTGTGCTTAGATGACCGGGAACTCGAACTGCAGTGGCTGAACGGGAACTCCTCGTAGTGCCTATATGGCGGTCCGTGAATTCCTTGACTGTAAAATAGAGGATCCAGTAGCAGGTAAAATCTCCAGTTCTTCGCAAAAAGAAAAGAAGGAATTACCTGCTGCTGGACCCACTATTTATTAGGGGCGAACAAAAGAAGCTTGGGTATGGGGTGGAGGTGTTATGCAAGTGGTGGCTCGGAATGCAAGAATCCGATTGGCTGCCACCACTTGCTTAGCAAGAACGTTTTAAAATGATTTTTCTGCAAAAACTTCAATGTGACCTTAATGTTAAAACACACTGAATCATAACTAGATATGATAAATTACATATTTAGTTACGATTTCAGAGTGTTTTACATTAAGTTGCACTAAAAATTAGCAGTACACTTTCTCTCGCTTGTAGAAGCACTCGGGGGGGAATGGCTTGAAAACTGTATCTTCTCATGGCGCGCTCGGCCTTAAAGGCACAGGCGCCATGAGAAGGCACTCGGGGTGAATGAGTTAAAAGACAAATCACTCTGTATTTGTCTGTTTTTCTCCTCTAGTTCTTTTGATAGTTTATCCAATGCTCGGATGTTATGTTTTACCATCAGCTTCATGAGTTCTATTCCCATCCAATCAAATAAACCATGTAATTCATTGAGGAGGTCAGGGTTACCTTCTGCATCGCTGGGATATTTCCATATCCGTAATCCTTGGGGTATTTGCTCCAACTCAGTGTTCCTTTCTAGATATGCAATCTCCGTCTGAAGCTTCTTAAAAGCCAGCATATCTTTTTCAAAATGTATTCATGTAGTAATATCTTTTTTTTTTTTTGGAGGGGTTATACCTCTTGACTATTTCCTCTAGTGGCCTAGGAAGCAGCCTCATCTGTACAGTACCACCGATAGGAAATATGTGTTTTACAATAGCTCCCTGAATTCATGGTGGCAAGCCATCTGATCTTCTTTTACTTATTAGATGGGCTCAGCTTATGTTCCTTGATCTGTGAACATGGGAAATTATATCCTATCTATTAACAATATTTCATTCCTTTATATTTCTCAAGTATGACATGAATAAACCAATCCTTCTTTGCCTTCTGGGCTATCTGGAAAACCAGCATTCATGGGGATTTCCACACAAATCTCAAACATTCACTTATGCTTAGTGCAATAGCTACAACACTGAATACATGTGCCTTGAAGCAGTTGTCACATATGCACGTTATTTCAGATATACTATCTCAGCCGAGATTAAATACAAAGTGTTTATCCCAAATATAGAAATAAGTTTCAAATATTTTTATTACAAAATTTTGATAGAAAAAAAAAATAAATACTATAATTGCACTGATGCTACACAGCATGATTACATGAGGAGAGCATCCACATTAAGAAGTTTAGTATCATGCACAGACTTCAGTAGCTAAGAACTGACCTGTATGTAATACAATGGATTAGAAAATGCCTGAGTAGTAGAAAACAATCCCCCAGATTCACGAACCCTCCGTGTAAGACTAAATAATCTTACTCGGAGGCTGCAGTTGAATGGTATGACATCAGCATGCCATGAATATTCATGAGGGCATGCTGACTCAACTGCAAGTCTAACACGGACCGTGCAGGAAAGCAGGGGGCGTGTCCGACTGCCAAGCAGTCTAAATGTCCATGCCCCTGCAAGTGTCTGAAATGCAAAATGTAAACACACATGAGCAAGTCCGCTCAAATGTCCATGTACCCAACACCACACTCCCTGACATTGTAAACCCCCAGCACAGTTATAAAAAGTAAAACATTACATTTTTTTTTTCTAATTCCCAATATAGCTGCCCGTATTTGCGCATGTGTCCGCGGGTGTGCCCATTGCTTAGCTACAGTTAGCAATCCCAACATGGAAGAGCATAAGAAAGAATGTTTATGCAAATTACGCCAAACAGCAATAGCGTAATGGTAGAGCTTTCGCACAAAGAGGAGGCATTCACGGCTCCAGTCCCACCACTCCCCTTCCTATTTATGTTTTAAATTAGTATATGAAATAATACCTGACATATATGATTAAAATTTTACTAAAAAGCAGTGAAATGGCCTATGTATCAGTGAACAGAATATATATTTATAAAGGATCCTGATATATAATTGTCCGCAGTTAAGCAGCGCTTTACCCAGCGCAATATAGGTGCCCATAGTTAAGCATTATTTTACCTAGCACAATATAGTTGCCCGTAGTTAAGCAGTGCTTTACCCAGCGCAATAGAGTTGCCCATAGCTAAATAGTGCTTTACCCGGCACAATCGGTTTGTGCGGAGGTGAGCACCACGCCAACCAGCGCACCATAGGGCAACGTAGAGCAAAGTTGCCTAAACACAGCCACACCCCTTAGCCTGTCTGGACAGTAGTAAAATAAAATGCAATGACAAGGTTCGAACCCAGGACTCTGTGCACCATAATCAAAGTACTGAACCACTAAGCCATGACAGCTTAGGATAAACAACCACTGTTAACATACATATACTTATAAATGGTAGATTAACCATTACTAAGCAGGTCTGCAGTCAGCCTAGAAATTTCAAAAATGGCCAATCACAAAAAAGTGCGGGAAATGCGGCATATTTAAGCCCCATAGGCGGGAATACGCGCCATAACTGATTGTAGCTCCCATCTGCAGTTAGAATGGCTGGTGCTGGAGAGGGTACACGCTTCCGAGTGCAACATTGGGGCATCGAGGAGTCAAAATACATGGTCTGGCTCCTTGTCCACTGTCATAAGTCAAGAATCCTGCAGGGCCAGTTCCAAGGGATGGAGTACAAGGCAGAGGCTTGGAACCAGTTAGCTCATGACCTCACCAGTGTCACAGGCATTCCTCGGACTGGTGAGCAGGTCCGTCACCACCATGCAGACCTGAAGAGACGGAAGCAGGACCTACTGAACCAATGGATACAGGAGGCCCGTGGGATGCAAGATGCCCCAATACTGAGTAGGTAGCCATGGAATGCAGTATGTAAAAAATGATAATTGATTCTGTATAATGTATAGGTATGTCTCAATATCCCTTCATTTACTTCACAGCTGCAGGTTTCCGTGCTGCGAATCAGCAAGCCTATGCAGATAGGCTGCTAAGGCTGTGCCACCAGGCAGGTTAGTGATTATTCTGCATGTATTGTTATATAGAATAGGTGAGAGAGCCTGAAAGAAAGTGTTGTAGCCCAATAATACAGCCATAAAATGCCCTGAATAAGTCCTCTGCATGTACTGCTATATAAAATAAGTCAGAGAGCCAGAAAAAGAGTGTAGTAACCCATTAAGAAAGGTAAAATCTGTCTGGAATAATATCTCTGCAGGTACTGTCATATAAAATAAGTGTGCGAGCCTGAAAAAGAGTGTTCTAACCTATTAATAAAGGTATAATATGTCTTGAATATGTCTTCCATATGCACCGTAATATCAAATAAAGGAGAGAGCCTGTGGAAAAGTGTGTAATGTAGTTAATAAAGGTATAAAACCTGGAGTGTGTTTGTGTCACTTACTTTGAAATGTTGTTGTACCCTTGCATTATACAAATAGTACTGTTTTAATAAGTGCTGGCAACCCAGAGTTGGGCAGTCCCATCTAAAGTGGTTGATGGAAGTGCTAGTAGCTGTGAAGCATATATACAGTCCTCAACAGTCAGTTACTGGCTGGCATGCATAAGTAAATCTGGCACACGAGTAGCTTGCTAATTAGATCCCTAGAAATGTGAGTGTGCTACACGAAATGTAGGGTTCTGTACAAATCTAACTGAAAATGTCATGTGAACACATCCAGATATGTAGATAAAGAAATATAAATACAATCAATAAATGTGTAGCAGTAACATCTGCATCCTGGACAGTTAGTATGTCAGATATAGGTCAGGTATATAATGAACTAGCCAAACACATTACACAACCTAATGCATATTGCCAAGTGTAATAATACATGTAGGGGATATACACCTGCAGTCATTAGGAATGTAGTGTAGGCTAAAAGTACTTATAAGATGTTAATTGAGGTTTCTTTCTACATTCTACTATATGTGCATAAACAATGCAATTCCACAATTCAATGGGTATGTGTAATCTCAAAACATTTTTTGGGACATATGTCCTATTGTTCTATAAATATCTGCATTCACTTTGATGCATGTGCCCTCTTCAAACACCACATTCATGATGGCCTGTTGCCACCAATCATCGCTGCATGCTGTTGGAATGTCCACTATCATTCAATATATGCATGTGTTATGCTTGCTGTTCAACTGTTGGAACCTTGGTGTGTTGGGTTAATGGGAATATTACTGCATGCTGTTACAACTAATTTGGAATGCTGTTGTTTATGTTGTAATTAAACACACCTAATCATAGAATGTATGGGAAGGCCGGTCCCAGCGGACCCACCTGTCCCTCCTCAGCTGGCGAGTGCACCTGGCACCAGCAGGTCCAGTGCCCAGCCCGGGCTCCCCTCCTCCATTGGTCTTGTGCCACCTTTGGGTGGAAGCGCTACAGGGGATGGGGCTCGTCCCCCCCCCCGTGCAAGCGTGGGCGGAGAAGGGCCACCTGTCACTCTTCGAAGGGTCTGGGTTGTGGTGCGTAGGGAGATCCAGCGTTCAGTCGCTGATCCCCTACGCCAGCTCAAGGTGAGAGTGGCGCATCTTACGGGTGAGCCTGCCCATCCTACGCAGCCCCCAGCACAGCCACCCTCGGGGCTGTGAAGGTGCAGTGGTGACTGCCCATGGGTGGGGATCTCAGTTCCACTGTTATCATCTGTGGGCTCATGGGCTTGTGATTTCCAAACATCCATCCCCGTCAATTGTGTTCACCCACCCCATGTGTCATAGACCGCCCCTGTATGCATCTTGTTTGTCTTGTCTGTTTACCTCCCCAAATATACCTATTTTCTTCTACCTCACTTTCCACTCTCACCTGAAAAAAAAAAAAAAGGGCAATCTGTACCCACAAAAAAAAATACGCCCCATACATAGCTGCCCATTTCGCACACATGTCCACTGGACATGTAAACTGATAATTATAATTGACAGTACAACATACTTTGTTGTCCTCACCCCTCTCCCAGGGGTGGAAGGTTTCAAATTTCACTCCAAATTTATTGCATAAGCACAGCTGTTGCTGGTAAAGAAATGGGCAGCTATGGACCTTCCCTACACCTGTCCTACACATCCCAAGCTTGTTTTCCTACTGTCTTTCCCTCTTTGTGCCCCCTTTTTCACCACTTTCCTATCTCCCCATTTTCTTTTCTTTCAAAGAAATTAGCACGGGGGTTAGCGGGAGTAAGCACTTTTAAGCTGTAGTTAGCGGGTTTGAGCAAGTGTGCATATGTGTGCGCTTAGCTAAGCATCGCTAAGCATCGCACAAACCTGTGCAAACCCACTTACAACTGTTTAAAAGTGCCTTAATCACTCTATGTCAGGGCCCTTGTTCTGCTCAGCAGCAAAATAAAATACATCTGCCAGTCTCGAACCCCAGACCATTGACACAATAGACTGCATGAATTACCACTAAGCCACAGCAGATATACAATAGCCTGGTACACAAATAAATATATCATGCATTACAATGACTGAATGTAAAGGAAAAATAGGAAGGCCATAACACAAAGCTTGTTCTGTGGATCTTTACCAGCAATTGTTGTGGAATGCATTACATGAGTGTGATATGAGAAGCAGCCGTTCTAGCAGAAAATAATGTTACAGAGGCACTTTACAACCCCCACACAGTAGCAGGACAAACAGTGGCAAATCTGATTAGGGCAGAGGCCATACTACCTAACTGTGACTACTTTACAGGGATGTCCCTGATTGTGAAACATATTTAAGCTGTGTCCCTCTGAATCCCTCTGAAAAGTACTGACGTCAGTCAAAAAGGTGGGGTATTACACAATGAATACTGACAATAATAACAGTAGACACTGCTTGTACTTCATAAGAGGAGTATGAATCCATATGCACTGCTTCACACAAGTCTACACTTACTGTCTCTATTATGTGTAAGGTGTACTTCACTTTTAACTACCTATCCCTGACTCCATGCAAAGATGTATCTGAGTGTTTCATAGGCCTGGCAGAGGCACAAACACACAGGCATAGCAGCTATCCTGCTGTTGCACACTCTGCAAATAGCTTTGGTAGGACTTCCACAAGCATACCCTTGTGTAGGAGTACAACACAGAAATACCAAAGGATGTAGCCATGTACTGGTAGCAACTGACTGTAACAATGCCATTGTACTAGCGATGAAAACACATGTGGATTGCACAGACAAAGAATAACAGTGTAACATTTGACTACCATCCGGATAGGTTCACAGTTGGGAACTATGCAGACAGACCACCTGCCTTGATAAACTAACAGGTACTCACCAATCCTTTAAGTCCAGTAAGATAACATTCACACAATAATACATAATGCTCTCTGTATGTCAGCAACCCCCCACACACACACACTTTAAATACACTTGTGTGTTTAGGGTCTACCAAGGATGTAGGTAGACATACACAGTACTGGAATTGTCCAGTTGTCCTGTGAACCCTCTGCTAATGTCAACAATAAAGCCACAAACCCTGCAGAAGTGAGTACATTAATATTAACAGTATAACAGTTCACAAACAGTTCATGTGCCAAAAGAATACTTCTCAATAACTACATTTGTATGGCAGTTAATTATATGAGTAGAAAAGAAACTACATAGTCACATAAATGTTGTGTAAGCATTTGAAGGGGTGAGTTAAATTCTACACTGATAGCTGTGTACTGCAAGTGGCAACAGTCAGGTCTGAGTACAACATGTACATCACTGTCTACACCTCTAGCTTCAGATGTAAGAAGTATACCAACCTTCTGACTTACACAACAGTGTCCACAGCAAACAAGCATGGGCCCCACTCTGGAAATCTGAAAGGGCTACACCTACATACCTTAGCAATTTATAGCATTGGGTTGCTATGACAGACAGTACTGCAATTACCACACAGTAGGCTGCATGCATTTACCAAATGCTGGGCACCAATTCATGCAGAGGGCATCACATGCACATGCGCAGATACCTATAAAAGCAGACTGTACTTGCTATCCCCACATGCAATCATTACATTGCACGTGTCAGCAACTAGTGACAAACTTTATTACTTAATAACGAAATCTTTATTTAAGTAAATAATATATTTACTTATTTAAAACCTAAATATATTAATTAAGAAAAAAAAACTTAATTAATAACCAATAATAACAACTAAGTAAAAAACTTTACTTAATAAATAAAAAAAAACTTTGAAAAGCATACACAGATGGACCTGAAAGTGAGTAACAGGTATGTAACAGATTTGTAGTTATCGGCAAGTAGTAGATGTTTATGAATAGTACTGTACATACTCAGAAACATGCATAAGTGGCAGCAGTAGGTATGTATGCAGTGATGCCATGCATAACTACTGCCATGGAGAAATTAGTGTGTAGCTGTGTGCAGTGGGACATAACTGTGACATATGTATCTCAGCATTATATGTCGAACATCTGAACATGTTATCTATGGTCTGTACAGTACTACATATAATGGCAGTTTAGGGGAGTAGTGCAAACACCTATATAAATGTGGATGTGACAGAGTAAGACATGCATGATAGTAACATAATTTGTAGCTTAGCATTGGCAACTGCTGTACCAGACTAGTATACTAATGTTAGCATTTGCAACTATATATACTCCCTGTACTATTACTGTATGCACACATGTGACAACTGTCCATGTTGTAGCAAGGCCCAACAGGTCATCCGTGAGGTGTACGGACTTACAACAGTGTGGACCCTGTGTGTGTATGGCACACACATATGGAGAGATATTTATGTGTCTGATAAATTAGCATCTGAACATGTGCATAGAGCAAGGGACATACTGCAACTGTTTGTGAAGGGTGGACATTTATATGTTGGTGCAGGTTGTTATGTGCATTTTTATATGTAGGTTGTAGTGTGTGGCAAACAAGACAGCATACAGTGCTGGCATATGACATGTGGTGTTTAAATGCCGTGGGTATGAATTCTTAGGTTTTTAGTCTTCCAGATAGGGGGTCCTGCTAAAGGTACATGGGCTGAGAATACCTACCATGCATTCTGCACAAGACTGTGTAATATCATTACATAACTGCATCCCTCTCAACCTTTGCATAATTAATATTCCCACCATGAAAGGTGGACTGTATATGTGCCTAAATGTATATCTATATGTACACCAATGGATGTTCATATGTACGCTCAAGCTCAATGTTGTAAAGGTATTGCCATCCCTCTTGTTAAAAACCCTGTACCCATGAACTACGACATAGGTGGTAGTCTACTCAACACCGAAAGTGTGATAAGAGACTACGGGACACAGGTGGACAGTAGTGTTCCTATTGATAATCACAGTGCCACACTAGTCATGTAAACTGAGTACGGTCCACATGTCATCAGAAAAGGTGTGTCATCCATGGAAAAAGAGGTCAGTGTTCCACTGTACTCATCAGTCATAACACCCATCATAGAGTACATTGACCCTGTTGGTATGTACCTCAGAAGACATCCACAGTGACTGTAGACGCCAGACACATACCTCACAAAGAGTATTACCAGACTCAAACGGATGCCCTATGCAGACTGTCTTACAAAACCACAGCTATACTGTGTCGCATACTGCCTACCCAGAGGCAACCTCTGCCTAACATACAAAGCTATTCCAAACCCACAGCTGTTGGACATGCTCCATATAAACAGATTAAACTCCATACAAGCTACACACTGTACTGATCTAAACCCTGTAACGTCAAAAAGTGGAACATGCTGGAGTGGTACATTATCATCTCAGACACATACCATACTCTGGAGCTAACTACCTATCAATAGCAAATAAAGGTCCTCATTAGCAGTTGTCATGAATAATCATGATGATTGGATGTGAGATAGGAAACACAACCCGGGAGTCACCTCTGTGGCTCTGCATGACAGGGGCACATGAACCTACATTACATGGGTGTTGAAGGGCAGGGTACCATATGGCTAGGCTTCCATTATCCCTACGGATAATAGCCTATTAGATACCTAGGACCTGATACACACACGCATGTACTTCTTGCCTTACTTGCTATGCGAGGTTGACTGGGTGTGATGGTGAATGTGTAGGCGAATGTGTCAAAGTTGTGTATATGTGTGATAGCCTAGTGGGAAACTGTGTATATCATGGTATGTAGTGTTGTAGCTCTAATACCAGAAAAAGATATGTATGCTATTGCTAGGCAGGAAAAGCAGTAAGGCATACGGTGTGACGTAGTCCCATGGTGTTGACCGGAGTGTGCCATTGTAGGCTTAGGCAGTACACGTATGCTTATTGATTGTTAACAATAGTGAATAAAAATCCCGTATGAACAGTAGTACTACCTGAAGCTGTAGGCCTAAACAGCACAGTATGGTTTTTATCCACATTGCTTGGACACACTGTTTTGTTTGTTACCTGTAGTGCTCACACATTACATACCTCAGGCATGAGGTTGTGTAGGTGCTGACACACGGTACTATATGTTACACAGGTAATACTAATCTGGGTTGCCATACCTTTGTGTCTTGTAGATATGTCTGATGTGTGTGTGGGTATGCCTGTAACATGGCCTTGGTGGTATGTGTGTCACAGGATATATGTGCATATCTAGCAACATGTATAGTGTAGTACAGCAGTATGCCACCTATAGTGATGAATGTGCACATTTGTTACTGAGGGGTTTGCTATCAACAAGTAGCATGGTGTACTGGTAGTACTTTAACTGTACTTTACATTCATTTCAATGGATGACAAATGTCTGCATTCATTAGCTTCATATACACCCCCTGTGGCTAGGTGGTGCATTGTGTCACATAGAGTGTGCCATGTACTGTTGTATAGTCTTACATACTGGTTTCACTTTGTTGCTGTGCAGAACATGGTTTGGTATATAGTATGTGCCAGTCTCTGTCAGGCAGTTGTGGGCTGAGCAATCCTATGTGGTATTAAAGGTGTGTATTTACTGACAGCCAATAGGTTGCTATATATGGCATTTCATTGATGTCTGTACTTTAGCATGTTAAGTGTGCCCCATGACCTGCTCACAATTACTGTTTTATTGTCTTCCAGGAGTATGTCTCACAACAGGAAACCTGCCTATTCCCCTGAGGAGAAGGAGGTCATCTTTGATGCCCTGATACATCATTACAACCTGCTGTTCTCCAGATCCAGCCAGGACCAGCATGGATGCACTGCACTGTAGCAGGATGTTGTCCATCAGGTGAATGATGTAGGCATGCATAACCAGACTTATGAGCAGGTACGCCATCACTGCAGTGATTTAATCAGACATGTCCAACAGCATGCCTCCGATGTCCACAGACAACAGCTTGCCACAGGTGGTGGTACATAAACACCCCCCCTCACCAGAGTGGAAGATCTGCTCCTCAGCATGGTGGCTCCTGGCCAACCAGTACAACAGACATGTGTCATCATGGAGGCCAGAGTCACCCAGCACGTAGATACAGAGCGTGCAGGTAACATGGCATATCTGTAGACTACTGTTAGATCAATTGTTAGAACATGCATTTATCAGATGTGTACTGTGTATTCAGAAGATGTGGAGCCTGGTGTAATGCAATACTGATAATTTGAAACATAATTTGTATGCCTGTGACTGTCACCTCTTGTACTAATGTGAAATTGCAAACACACAGCAGCAATGCCATAGTTGTTGACGTTGGCAAACTGTCTCATATCCTTGTAGGTCCCTCTGGTGTGATAGCAAGACAGCACACCCATGCTGGTGAGTGTTCTACATTTAATATAACATATAACATGTGCATGTCATAGGAGACTTGTAGGCCATATACACATGTAAAACACCTACACATAATGCATGCTCTGAATGTTCTCTGTGGGACTATGCACATCCCAGTAACATGAGTATCAGCCTCAAACACATGCAATACACAGATCATCCCAACCAATTGTGGTACACTGTAGTGGACATTGTAAAGGCAGAGTCAATACACATTCACACAACATACACCACTTTGTCATATGCAGTAAGTGTTAATATGATACACATGGCATATGTAGACACCTGCTGTAAGGTCATACTCCAGTATCCCAAATGTCATCAACACAGCACACATACTATACCTGAGGGGTAGAGGACTATCATGGGGCAGTGTGACATGCTTCAACACACAACACATTCATGTTAGGCAATGCTCCCTATTGAACACCTTACATACCCATGTAACTACTGGCTGTGAAATGGTTAATGTAGCCAAAGTGGTGCAAGTCAGGTACAGCAAGATAGTTGCCAGTGTGACATACATTAGTGGCCTTGAGTGGCCACATGATGCTGCCTGATGATGGCTCATGGTACTACACTACATCCAGTTACAGTAACTACAGTACTATGCATAGCATTCATTGCTATACACCTGACAGTTGTGTGCATCCGGCCATAGTATGTATACCTATGAGTGATGGTGCACAGGACATTGAAAAGCATTTCAGACTTGCACAGCAATGTTGTGTCCATGTACACATTGTGTTCCAAGGTGAGGCCAATCATTGAACAACACACATGCATCAACGACATGTATACTGTTATCATCAAGGACTCTCCACACTCGCATTGCATGCTGTTGAGCAACACACATCCTGCATGCTGACACGTGTGATAGGACTCTTTGGCTTGTGATACTGTACTGCACCATCAACCACTAATGAATATGTTCCGTATTGCTGTTGGTGTGTGTGTGTGTGTGTGTGTGTGTGTGTGTGTGTGTGTGTGTGTGTGTGTGTGTGTCAACTTGACTGAGTAGTGTATGTGTGCATGTGTTCATGTGTGCATGTGTACATGTGTACATGTGTGCTAACATCCTGTACAGATTGTGAAGTGTGTTTCCTGTCTTCCTCTCACAGGTGCTGAGGTATTGGATGAGTGCAGCAGGGAACCTGAGGTCACTGCCACAAATAGTGGACATAATGAAACATGTGTAGTGGCACAAGCAGGTTTGTCAGGGTCTGTCATTGGTCCGCCAGTCAACAGTACACAGCTGTCCACCCCATCTATGCGCACATTCATACTGCCGATACATCCCTCAACACCAATGGTCTTAGCGGAGGAACAGTATATAGTAGGCATTGACCAGGATAGTGTGGTATCTATGGCACATGCAACCCCACACAGCAGCCATACCCACACACCTGGAATGGTACCACATAGGCATATGTCCAGGGGTGCTCGTGGGAGCACTGCTGGTTGTAATGCCCCTGGCAGACGTGCTCCCACAGGTCTCACAACCTCAGCTATGTTCCGGTCTGTAATGCCAGCACAGGCACGTATGGAACAGTACACCAGGCAGGAACTAAGGGCGCAGAGGGCTCACAACATCACTATCAATGACAGTATCCGTGACCTTGCCGGTGCCATCCGTAATTACACCAAGGTCATTGATAGACTTTGGGGGGAGACACTAGATGTCCTCCGCAATGTAATGTCCATGTGCCAGGACAGTGCAGGATGGCTGAGATGTCGACATGGACGTATGCCAGCAACATCATCAGCTGGCACTCATTGCGAACGACACACAAGTCCCAGCCACTCCCATAGTGGCAGTACCAGCCCCAGCAATTTTGGGGCTGGGCTGTCAATAGACCATCCTAGATGACCACGTGCACATGGCTCTGGCCAGTCCCAGCAGGGACATGGGTCCAGTCGACATCCCTCTGCCTCTGACGATAGTACCCAGTCTGGCTTGGTACCCGATACTGTCCGTGGCACCACTGGCAGGCACAGGTACTGTGTCCGTGGCCAGAGACAGTGATCTGTACAGCCTGGCAGGTACAGTCCATGGCTATCCCACAATCTCCCGTATGTGGCAGCCACAAGGTGGAACTGTGTGCATGCAGACACACACACATAAACCAAACACCTAGGGCTAACACATACACACACACATTACACCAACATTGACCCATACTGTATTGTTGTCCCTCACACACACACACACACACACACACACACACACACACACACACACACACACACACACACACACGTCGATTGGATGGGTCATTGTCGGGCTCTGGCAGACCAATAACACACCCTGTGCATATGATGAAACTGTGCCACCTCCTGTCATCTGTGACAATGATGCAGGAACAGGCTTACATGGTGCTGATGCACAGGGTGACCTAATAGCAATGTATCAATATCAACATGCTAACATTGATGCACAGGGTGACCTAATGGCAGTGTATCAATGTTAGCATGTTGTCAACAGCAAGGTGTACTGATATTCTTGTAGGTATATCTGAGCAGGCATGATGTATTAAGGCTATGATTATCAATGTAGTATTGTTTACACCAGTGTTAATTCCAAGACTGTATTGTCCGCCCATGTGCCACTTGGCTGATGTGTGTGGTACTGGCAGCATGTGTTGGTGAGTGGATGGTACGTGTGTGATGTGTGCAGTACAGATTTGCAGGTGTACATTTGTGAACATGGTGGTGGTGCACCATCTGCATGTATGTGCATAGTGGACACATGGGAAGGGTGACATGCCCTGTATTACACAGTGTTAACACTTCATATTTCCTATTGGTGGCCAGTATGCATTTTACTACACATATGTTACGACTTGGGTACACATGTGTGTATGACATGGTTTGACACTATACTGTGGGTGATACTGTTTATATCGGTCATTGTTTTGCATTCTGGTAGTATACATAACCTCAACAGCCTGATTTTACCCAATCGTTAGATGATGTCTTGACAACTGACACACAGATGTAGGATACACAGTAGCATGTGAGTCCTTCCATTAATATACTATACCAGTAACCAGTGGTATTGCCTGCCACCCATTCCTGGGACTACTCCTGTTTGGCATGTAGCCGTCCCAGGTACAAGCAAACACACTAGGGATATCTCCGTCCAGATCTGGTAATGCATACAGTGGCCTACAATGCATTCTCCGGATGAGACACTTATCCTCCACAAGGGTATCATACAGACAGATACCTGTTGACCAAGCCATGCTGTAAAGCTATAAGCCAACTATACATAGTCATCCACATTTACTATACATAGTATCCTGACAGTACCACATTGTTAGTAGCCCACAACATGTAGCAGGGGTACCGATGTGTACATACAGCCACATGTTATGTCATCTGTCCTTTGGTATTCACATTTCCAAAGGTATGCTGATGTCCCTCAGTGCATCACATAAGCATGAAGGGGTCTGTATGCATATCCACGGAGGTGTTGTACACCTGTAATGAATGGCCATTATTGACAGACTGTGTTGTGTTTGAACATGTCTGACATATACCCCAGGCATAAACCCTCACTCACACTATTCTATAGAAACTGTCATGGGTGTGTGTGACACAAATGACCTAGGCCACAGAACACTACAGTGGCTGGCCTTGCCACATACAAACATATGTGACCTAAGGTCTGAGAAGCAGCAGCACAGACTGTCAATGGTAACAGATGTATTCATGTAGAAAGCAGGCTTCACACCTATGAACTAATTGAGGTCACATGTACATATATGTATTTGCCACACAGATAACAATTGAGGTCATGTGTACATATATGCATGTGCCACACAGATACCTGAAGTGTGCAATGCACATACTGTTGTTTTACTGATATGTCATACAGTTGTAAAAGCAAAACCCACAACACATTGACCAACAGTGTCTCACACACACACACACACACACACACACACACACACACACACACACACACACACACACACACACACACACTCAGCAATTGCATGATTCAAACCCCTACCTTACTATGTTATGATACTAAAGAGATCCGCATTAACACGACGCACTATATGCTTTACTGGAAGTTTTCATTTCCACTGCTGTATTTCTGGGATACTGACATCATCAGACTTGCCAAAGAGGAGATTACCTCATTGAATGTGTTTTCCCAGGCTCCAAAAAGGGCACTCCTCTCAAAGGAAATCACACACACACATACACCCCCCCACACACACACACTCACTCAGCAATTGCAGGATTCAAACCCCTACCTAACTATGTTATGATACTGAAGAGATATGCATTAACACGATGCACTATATGCTTTACTGGGTGTTTTCTTTTCTCCTGCTATATTTGTAGGATGCTGACATCATCAGACTTGCCAAAGAAGAATCTACCCCTTTTAATGTGTTTTCCTAGTCTCCAAAAAGGGCACTCCTCTCACAGGAAATCACACACACACACACACACCCACACACACACATGCTGAGCAATTGCAGGATTCAAACCCCTACCTAACTATGTTATGATACTACAGAGATACGCATTAACACGACGCGCTATATGCTTTACTGGGAGTTTTCATCTCCACTGCTGTATTTGTGGGATACTGACATCATCAGAGTTGCCAAAGAAGAATCTACCTCTTTTAATGTGTTTTCCTGGTCTCCAAAAAGGACACTCCTCTCACAAGAAATCACACACACACACACACTGAGCAATTGCAGGATTCAAACCCCTACCTAACTATGTTATGATACGCATTAACACAACGCGCTATATGCTTTACTGGGTGTTTTCTTTTCTCCTGCTATATTTGTAGGATGCTGACATCATCAGACTGGACATGGTAATGTGTGTGCACTTTGTTTTATGCATTGCCAGGAAAGAACCATGTGGGTCAGCAGGTGTTAACAGCTTGAACAGGACTCCACAATTCTTAGCTTGTGTGATCTCTCTGTGGACAAATTGCCATTCTTTCATATGACAATATGTTTTTATGCACAGGTTGTTGATTTTGTGGATACAACATGTGTCTGTGATGTTGATAAAGGGCTATTCAGAGTCTATGTGAGACATGTGTAGCTCCCTTCAGTGATGTGTGCCCTGGGTGGCTGCCTTGCAAACAGTCTAGCAGGTTTGGGAACCATGATCTGCCCATGATCATACCACAGGTGGTAGGGCTGTGTGTTTGTCTGCTTCCAATAGCTCTGTTTATGACTTCAATCATGATGGACTCAATGGCCTTGCAGATCAGATGTCATAGGCTTATAGGACTATAGTTTCCATGGTCTGTTGTGCAGCAACACTTGTGGGGTGTGCCATATGTTGCTGTAACACATTCAACAGTTACAAATCCTGTAGAGAGGGTGAGGCTCAACAGACTGTTCAGGTGCAGGGTCTGTTTGTTCTGTAGTTCACTCATGCCACATATAGGGAAACAATGTCATCCAATTGATGCCATGTTTTCGGCTTTGGAAGGAGCTGTTTACCCATTCTACATGTGATATCTCCTGGTATGATGACAGGAACATTTGTCAGTGGGAGGTGGGTGGGTATGTATGTATGGGCCTGTCTGACAGGATGTCGGCATTGTCAGACAGGTACAGTTGTCCCTGACTCAGGACATATATGAGTGTACATTGCTGTGTACGACATAGCTGAAGGAAGTGTCATGGTTCTGTCTGGACTCCTTCGCAGATAATCTTTCAAAAACACCAACAAACCTGAGCACTAAACCCATTATACTCATTTACACACTTAACACCCTACTGATCCCATTTGATCAGTCAACAGAGAGTATGTCATCATAATATCCTGGCATGTCCAATGGTTGGTTTCGTGTGTACTCTCCAGTCCAGCTGGTGAATATGGGACGTTTGAGGCAATGTTACAACTGCCTTATGTACACAGACAACCCTCACCTCCTCCCAACAAACTCAGATATATGTGAGAGATGCAACTATATAGACAAACAGGAGGCTGAGCTCTCTTGACCCATGACCGGCACAGTCTATCAGGTGGTGAAGGTAACCACACACACCACAAATCCAGTCTCACATAGACCTATAGCGAAAGCAAACAAAATACATTACCACACAAATACATACTCGGAGGCTCTAAATAATATCTGCCGAAGCAGCAGAGACCTCCTAAGCAGACACCCAAACAACTGCTACCCCACAACAATACCCACATATCACATGGTTCACAAAATCTGTGTGCCACACAGTCACTGCCCTTAGGGCTAAACAACACACCTAATACACTTGTAATAGATTAATCTAGTGTCAGACACACTGACATCACACTCACCAGGCTGAACAAGGAGAAGGACACTTTGAGCTGTCTGTCGGGTGGCAGGTTCTGCCACATTACACATGCACTCAGGTCACTCCAAAGCAAGTACAAATATGGCTCCATCATTGTCCATGCTGGTGTGAATGACCTCAGACATTCCTCCCTGGACTACATGACAAGAGACATAGAGGAGCTCTCTGATCATGTAACCCAGACCAGTATGACCCTGACCTTGTGTAGCATCTTACCCTCACCAAGAATGATGGCACAGTATACAGACAAGCTGATCAATTGTAACAGTTGGCTAACATATTGGTGTCATTCAAAGGGTATCCAGTGTCTGTCAGCCTGGGATGACATGCTTGACATGCCACATAGCTTCGCTATGGTCAGCTTGCACCTGTCACCCCTGGACTTTCGAATACTGGCTAAGGCTGTTGCCACCCCCACAGTGCCTTTTTTGGGCAAGGCTCAAATGACAAACACACCTCCATGGACAATACAAGGTAAACGAAAGTTACGGGTAATGCTGCTCAACACCAGATGTCTAGACCCCAGATTGCACACACTCAAGACTCTCCTCAGTATGGAGAATGTCGATATCTGTGCAGTAACAGACACCTGGTTCAGGCTCCCAAATGCACACCAGCACTACCAGGTTATACTTCATACCATGCTTTTTGGCCACAAGACTCGGACCGACCAACAAATTTAGGGGGAGTATCTGTATACATCACAGATACACACACCTCCAGGTTAGTAGCACTGCAGGAAGCATCAGAGATCATACATGTGCAACTAACAGTGGGCAAAACTGCCTTTCAGTTTGTAGCCTGCTACAGACCACCCTCCCAAACTCAGGAACCCCACTCAGCTTTCCTGGGAACACTGGAGAATATGAAAGTCTCTACAAACGCCATTATATGGGGTGACTTCAACTACAGAAACATTGACTGGGAATACTACTCAAGCTCCAACACCCTCGCCCAATGGTTGCTAGAATTTCTAAACTCAAATGCTATGTCACAACTGGTCACCACACCCACAAGAGGGGAAAACATATTGGACCTGATCATCACCAACATGGGGACTCCATGTTCCACACCAGAGGTATGCCCCTCATTGGTAAGGTCAGACCATACATTTATCTCACTGGACATCCATATCCCATCCCCATCCTAGGTTCTCTCGGTGAAGAACTTACCAAAAGCAAACGTCTCACTTCTCTAAACCAAGGTGGTATCCTTCAAAGACCCTGGAACAGAGGTAAATACGGCTCAGACCACTGAATCCTTTACAAACACAGTCTATTGACACCTACTGGAATGCATGGATCATGCTATCCCAAATGAAAACAAGACTCACTCCTCCAAAGGCAGGGGACCTGTCTGGTGGACCCCGGCCATAAATAAGCTATACAACAAAAGTAGGGGGCTACTACATGGTAGAGCACAATCCCAATAAGGGAAGGCATCTCTGATCAGTACTAGCAAGGAGCTACGTTCACTCATGAATTCATCTAAGACCCGCTTCGAAAGGTAAATTGCACCACACACTAAGGACAATCACAAGGCCGTCTTTAGTTATGTCATGAACCAGGGTGCCAGCTCCCAGATATGCTGTGTGTTACTGCAAAATGACAATACATACACTGAACCCACAGACATTGCCATCATCCTGGCAAACAGGTTCAGTGCAAATGTCACCCCCCCATCCCCCCTAATGAGCACATGTCCATCCCAACAGAGTGTAGCCTTCCTGACATCACAGTTGATCAGGTGAGTGCTGCCCTCTCCAAAGCAGACAACACAGCATCAATGGGACCGGACGGTGTCCCGGCCTGCATCTTACACAAGCTTCATGACGAATGTAACCCACACATGAAGTCACTGTTCTATATCAGACTTACTACAGGATATGTACCCAAGGAATGGCGTACAGCAACAGTGGTCCCACTCCACAAAGGTGGTGCCACAACAGACCCCGGACACTATCACCCTATAAGCCTATCTAGCCTGGTCTGCAAAGCTATGGAGCATATCATCATGGAACTCATACACAAAGACATCGGGAACCTACAGACACTGGATCCTACACAATTCGGCTTTGTTGTGGGCAGATCTTGCCTCCTGAACATGGTTGACTTCTTTAAACAGTTACCAGATCCATAGACATAGGGAAGGTAATCCACACAGCCTACCTGGACCTCGCTAAAACCTTCAAAACAATACCCCACTCGGGCATCATACATAAGCTCACCAGCTTAGATATCGACACATATGTCACAAGATGGATTGCTAAGTGGATCAGGGATAGCACCCACATGAAAAAAAAATTTCATCTGCTTTTACTGTACTTGTGTTTCTACCTACTTTTTTTACTTTTGCATCATCTTAAAAGTACTCAATTGTATTTATTACTGCTTGGTGTAACTCATTCTAAGCCTTTTGGTTTAAACACTTGGGCTTCGGACCAGTTGTTTTGCACTGAGAGGGTTTGTGGTCTGCACTGTAGTGGCAGAACAGGTAGCTTACATCCTTCTAGGTTGGGAACTGCTGATTGAGGGCTCAGTGTCTGTTATTCTAAAAAAATATTAATTCTGGTTTAAGCACTTGGGCTTTCAGGCCAGTTATTTTACATTAAGAGGGTTCGTGGTCTGCACTCTTGTGGGAGGAGAGGCTGGACTCTGCCCTTCTGAGCTGGGAATTTCTGGTTAAAGGCTTATAGTGCATGCATATCTGAACTGCTTCTTACTGAAGATGGTGCGCCTTGTTTGCTGTGGCATAGACTGGATTCGGGCCTGCTGGATCTAGCTTTGTTTGTGTAACTTGAGCACTAATCCAGGCATTCTCTAAAGTATTCAATTGTATTTATTACTGCTTGGTAGTAACTTGATTAAAGTGTATCTATCATTCTAAGTCTTTTGGATTAAGCACTTGGGCTTCAGACCAGTTGTTTTACATTAAGAAGGTTTGTGGCATGCACTGTGGTGGAAGGACAGGTAGCTTTCATCCTTCTAAGTTGGGAACTGCTGATTGAGAGCCCAGTGTCTGTTATTCTTAAAGTGTATTAGTTCTGGTTTAAGCACTTGGGCTTCAGGCCAGTTATTTTACATTAAGAAGGTTTGTGGTCTGCACTCTTGTGGGAGAAGAGGCTGGACTCTGCCCTTCTGAGCTGGGAATTTCTGGTTAAAGGTTTATAGTGCCTGAATATTTGAACTGTATCTTACTGAAATTGGTACATCTTGTTTGCTGTAGCATAGACTAGATCCAGGCCTGCTGAATCTAGCTTTGTTTATATGCTTGTTGTTTGTTTGCTTGTTATTTCGCTGGAACGCTAATTCCACCTAATACGGCTTCTCAGCTTCTGTGGATCACTAGTGATATCTGCATTGTTTACTGTACTTATTTCCTTGTTTCACTTGAAAGAAAGTTACTTTTTGTCGTTTTTGCATTTAAGTTACCTGTAACACATTGCACTTAAGTTACCTGGCACTTGCTCACTAAAGCAATTATATAAGTCAGCACTAAAATTAAAAGCACTACACCCTCACTCCCCACTGGCCCTGGTTTTCAATTATTAAGGAATTCCCAATATTATTCTAGCATGTCCAAAGGTCAGTTGTCAATCTCCTCTCCGGTCCAGCTGGTGAATCTGGGAATCTTGAGGCAATGTTACAACTGCCTCATGTACACAGACAACCCTCTCCTCCTCCCAACAAATTCCAACACATGTGAGAGATGCAACCATATAGCCAAACTGGAGGCTAAGCTCTCAACTCAGTACTGGCATAACCAGTCAGGAGGAGAAGGAAACCACACTCACTACAATTCCAGTCTCACATAGACCTACCACGACAGCAAACCAAACAAATAATCACACAAAACATACTGGAGGCTCTAAATAAAGATCTGCTGAAGCAGCAGAGACCTCCAAAGCAGACACCCAAGCAGCCGCTACCCCAAAACTAAACACGTGCAACACATATCTCCCAAAGCCAGTGTGCCGAACAGTCACAGCCCTTAAGACTAAACAACACACCTGATACACTTGTAATAGGTGACTCTATCGTCAGGCACACTGACATCCCGCTCACCAGGCTGAACAAGGAGAGGGTCATGGTGAGCAGCCTGTCGGGCACGAGGATCCGCCACATAACACAAGCACTCAGGTCACTCCAAGGCAAGTACAAATATGACTCAGTCATTGTCCATGCTGGCGTGAATGACCTGAGACGTACCTCCCTGGACTACATGAAACGAGACATAAAGGAGCTCTCTGAGCATGTAGCCCAGGCCGGTATGACCCTGACCTTGAGTAGCATCTTAACCTCACCAAGAATGATGCCACAATATGAAGACAAGATGATAAATTTCAACAATTGGTTTAAGTACTGGTGTCATTCAAAGGGGATCCAATGCCTGTCAGCTTGGGATGATATGCTCGACAAGCCACGATGCTTCGCTAGGGATGGCTTGCACCTGTCACCCCTGGGCTTTCAGATATTGGCAAAGGCTCTTGCTACCCCCATAGTGCCTTTTTTAGGCAAGGCTCAAAAGACAAACCCACCTCCATAGGTATCACAAGGGATAAGAAACTAAGAGTAATGCTACTCAACGCCAGAAGTCTAAACCTCAAGATGCACGACTCAAACTCTCCTTAGCATGGAGAACATCGATATCTGTGCAGTAACAGAAACCTGGTTCAGGGCTCCAGAGCACCCCAGCACTACCAGGTTATACCTCATACCATGCTTTTCGGCCCCAAAACTTGGACCGAACCACAAAAGGAGGGGGAGTGTCCATATTCATCAAAGATACCCACACCTCCAGGTTGGTGGCAAAGCACAAAGCATCAGAGACTATCCATGTGCAACTAACAGTGGGTAAAACTGCCTTCCAGTTTATAGCCTGCTACAGACCACCCTCCCAAACCCAGGAACCCCACTCGGCCTTCCTGAGAACACTGGAAAATATGAAGGTCTCTCCAAACACCATTATATTGGGCAACTTCAACTACCCAAACATAGACTGGGAGCATTACTCTAGCTCCAACACCCTAGCCCAAAGGTTCCTAGAATTTATAAACTCAAATGCTATGGAACAACTTGTTACCACTCCCACAAGTGGGGAAAACATACTGGACCTGATCATCACCAACATGGGGACTCTATGCTCCAGACCAGAAGTGTATCCCTCACTGGTAAGATCAGACCATAAACTAATCTCACTGGATATTCACATCCCGACCCCACCCCTGCCCAGAAAACCACAGTGAAAAACTTCTAAAGCAAATTTCACACTCCTCAAAACTGAGGTGGAATCCTTCAAAGCCCCCGGGCCTGTGGAAAATACGGCCCAGACCGCAGAATCTTTTATAAACACATTCTATGAACACCTTCAGGAATGCATGGATCATGCGATCCCAAATAAAACCAAGACCCAATCCTCCAAAGGCAGACGTCCTGTCTGGTGGACCCCAGCCATAAACAAATTATACAATAGAAGGAGGAAGCTACTAAATGATAAAGCAAAATCCCAAAATGGGAAGGCATCACTGATCAGTATTAGCAAAAAACTACGGGCACACATAAAATTGTCTAAGGCCAGCTTCGAGAGAAAAATTGCGCAGGACACTAAGGATAATCACAAGGCTTTCTTTAGTTATGTTAGGAACCTGGGTGGTAATTCCCAGATATGCTCAGAATTAGTCCAAAATGACAAAAATACACGAACCCACAGACATTGCCAACATCCTAGCTGACAGGTTCAGCACACACTTCCCCTCCCACCAAAAGGGCAAATATCTATCCCAGCAGAGTGCTGCCCCTGACATCTCAGATGCTCAGGTAAGAGCCGCCTCCAAAGCAAAAACACAGCATCAATGGGACCAGACGGTGTCCCGGCTGCATCCTACATGAACTCCAAGAAGAGCTAAACCCAAACATAAAACTACTGTTCAATCTCAGCCTTACTACAGGATATGTGCCCAAAGAGTGGCGTACAGCAACAGTGGTCCCTCTCCATAAAGGTGGTGCCTCAACAGATCCTGGAAACTATCACCCCATAAGCCTGACTAGCTTGGTCTGCAAAGCTATGGAAAGGATCATCATGGACCTCATAAATAAAGATATTGGGGACCTACAAACACTGGATCCTACCCAGTTCGGCTTTGTTAAGGGCAGATCCTGCCTCTTAAACCTGGTTGATTTCTTTGAAACAGTCACCAAGGCCATTGACGAGGGGAAGGTGGTCCACACAGCCTACCTGGACCTCGCAAAAGCCTTCGATACAATACCCCACTCGGGCATTATAGATAAGCTCACCAGCTTAAATATAAACCCCTATGTCACTAGATGGATTGCAAATTGGCTCAAGGACAGAACCCACATGGTTAGAATTGCTGGAGCCATGTCAGACTCCAAACCAGTTGCAAGTGGTGTCCCACAAGGCTCAGTCCTGGGACCTCTCTTGTTCGGTATATATTTCTCGGAGGTACAGGCCAACATGGAAGGACTGTGGCTGACCAAGTTCGCAGATGACTGCAAACTGGGCCATAATCGACTCTCCAGCCGACACAAGCATCCTCCAAAAGGGCCTCATAGAAACAGACAACTGGTGCCAGAGCCATGGCCTCAAGCTAAATGCCAAAAGTGTATAGTCATCCCCTTTGGCAAAAACAGTGCTCACAAATTACCACATAGGTGGTAATCCATTAAGTACAGAAGAAGTAATTAGGGACCTGGGGACCCAAGCTGATAGCAATCTCTCATTTGACAACCACATGGCCAAAGTGGTTAAAAAAACATTTTATATAGCCCACCTAATCATGAAGGGATTCACATCTAGATCAGGGGACGTCATCGTGCCTCTTTACTCATCCCTCATCAGGCCCATAATTGAGTACAATGCCCCTTTTGGGATGTACCTTACCAGACACCTGCAGCAACTGGAAAGACCCCAAAAGTACCTCACCAAGAGGATCAAAGGGCTCAAACAGATGCCATATGCTGTCCGGTTAAAGAAACTCCAGCTCTACTCAGTGGCATACTGCCTGTTCAGAGGCGATCTGTGCCTGACGTATAAAGCCATGTCCAACCCGGAATTAATGGACATGCTGCACCTCAGAAAATCCAAATCCCATCGAGCTACGCTCGAGAGACTTGAACCTCAGCACTGAAATAAATAGGACATGCTGGAGGGACATATTCATAACCCAGAGGCTCCCTTCACTCTGGAATAAAATCCCAGTCCAGGTTAGGCAGAGTCCCTCATTGACTCTCTTCAAGAGGAATCTTGATGAGTGGATGGGAGATCGTAGGTTTACCCTGGGTATCACTTCTGTGTCACTGTTAGACAGAGGCACAGTATACTAACCTCGAAAAAGGGCACAGCAAAATAAATTTAAAATGGGTGGCGAAAGCCAAACACATTCTGGCTAGGCTTATAAATGCCCTAGGGCAGATAGCCTAGTATGAACCTATGAACCTAAGTATTGCAGGTGCCATGTCTGACTCTACACCAGTTACACGTGGCATCCCACAAGGCTCAGTCCTGGGACCTCTCTTGTTCAGTATATATTCCTCTGATATACAGGCTAACACAGGAGGAATATGGCTGACCATGTTCGCAGATGACTGCACACTGGGTGCCATATTTGACTCTCCAGCTGGCACAAGCATCCTCCAAAAGGGTCTCACAGAGATAGATAATTGGTGCCAGAGCCATGGCCTACAGCTGAATGCCATTAAATGCATAGTCATCCCCTTTGGGAATAACAAAGTGCCCACACATTACCACATAGGTGTTAATAAAGTACGGTAGAAGTTATTAGGGATTTGGGGACACGAGTAGTTTGTAATCTTGCCTTTGACAATCGCATTACCAAAGTGGTTAGACAGACATTCTATATAGCCCACCCTATCCCAAAAGGATTCACATCTAGATCAAGTAAAGTCATTGTGCCCCTATACTCATGAGGCCCATGATTGGCTACACTACCCCATTTGGGATGTACCTTACTAGACACCTGCAGCAACTGTAATGACCACAAAAGTACCTCACCAAGTGGATCTAGGGACGCACACAGATGCCCTATGCAGTTCGGCTAAAGTAACTCCAGCTCTACTCAGTCGCTTACCGCCTACTCAGATGTGATCTGTGCCTGTTGTTTACAGCCATGTCCAACACACAATTAATGGACATGCTCCACCTCAGGATATCCGGATCCCTTAGAGCTACATGCTCCAGGGACTTGCACCTCAGCACAGATATTTATAGGACATGCTGGAGGGACACATTCATATTCCAGAGGCTCCCCTCACTCTGGAATGGGATCCCAGTCCCGCATAGGCAGAGCCCCCCACTGACCCCCTACATGAGACATATTGACGAGTGGATGGGTGATCGTATGTTTACCCCTGGGATCTCTTCTGGGTCCCTGCTGGACAGAGGCACAATAAACTAAATGTAAAAGGCCTATCTTGTGTGACCTACTATTCACAGGCACAGTCTACTAATCTAACAGGGCTGCGAAAGCCAAACACACTCTGGCTAGGCTTACACATACCCTAGGGCAGATAGGCTAGTATCAACCTATGATAATGTTCAGGATGCACATTGTTTATTGATGATACTGATTGCAGGTTTTTTATCTTCTTTGCTTTCCCACTTTCTATGAACAACCTAAGTATCTGCAGAACATATTTTATTATGACAGGGTTCCAATATATTATGTATGTGTCTGTTGTCATATAACTGTGTGCACAAGGTGGATTGGTGAATAGTGAGAGGTTCCTGGGTTAACACATGCAACTGCTGGATATGTGTGGCCCACTGCTGTACTCAGACATGGCCTAAGTGTGTAAGCATGCCTAGTCTGTCCTTTCAGTGTTTTGTTGCCTGACATTTGTCTCAATTATTCGTGTGTGAGCATGCCCAGTGTGACCTTTCAGGATGTTGCTGTCTGAAGTCCACTACATTTGTTGATGTGTGTGAACATGACCAATATTAACATTTATACTATATGTGTGTTGAAAATCAGGTTCTATTCTTACTGTAGGGCTCACCTTTGTGTCATAACTCAACAGGGATTATGCTGTGCCTGCAGGGTTTCCATGAGATACGTTGCATAGACTTATCAACATTTCTTCATACAGGCTGACCAGTGAAATACTGTCATGGTTTAGTGGTTCAGTACTATGACTGTAGTGCACAGTAGCCTGGGTTCGAGGCCTGTCACTGCTTTATATTTTCATACGGAGCAGACCAGACTGCTTAAGGGCCAGTACAGCAAATATGAGCATGTTGGCTTTTGTTCAGCTATGCCCAACGTAGACCAAGCTTGTCCAACATTGCTCAACGTTAACCAGCATTGCTGAACGTTGCCCAATATTGCTCAACATTGACCACAGTTGTGCTAGTGTTAGTGTGTGCAATTGCTTTACATTTACTAAATGGTGGTGAAAGCTGTTTAGCACTGCTTTAAATTACTTAACACATGGCAATCATGCCTCAGGTGGTGCTGCAGGGATGCCTATGTCGGATGCACATACTGCACTCCCTATACATGTTTGGAAACAGGTAGTGTCAAGTTAGGCTTCCCTTTTACTATATGTGAGAGTCAGAGAGAGGTATCATTTTCAGGGTTCCTACTGAGCCAGTGTATGTGATATGCGTTGCCTCTTTGCCAAGGCCAAAGCATACTGGGCACGCCTCCTTCTGCCTACTCGGGCAAGCTCAGGTTGTTCCTCCTCCTAGTCACGCTCTGCCTGTGATGGCCTTGGCAATGGTGGGGGGCTGTTTGGCCCAGGCCTATGCTGCTCCTGCTGCAGCTGATTTCGCAGGATTATATTATGTAGCATAGCACATACCATGACAATTTGGGTACATGTAGTTGGTGAGTACTGCAAGGCTCCACCAGATGTGTCCAGGCACTGGAACCGTGACTTGATCAGGCCAAACGCACACTCGATTACATTTCTTGTTTATGCGTGTGCCTCATTATGGCGTTCCTGTTCAGGTGTGTGTGCGTTTCTGATGGGTGTCATCAGCCACGGCTCCAGTGCATAACCAGCATCCCCCACTAGGTGACCATGAGGGATGTCCCCATTGGCAAATGTCTGGTACAGCTGTGTCAGATGCCAGATATGGGAATCATGGTAGCTTCCAGGGCAGCAAGCACACACATTCAGTATTATGCCCTGGGCATCACACACGACCTGGCAGTTGATGGAGGGGAAGCCCTTGCAGTTGAAGTAGACCCTACCCCGCTCACCGGCTGGTGCTTTGATGCATATGTGCGTGCAGTCTATTGCACCCACTACCTCAGGGTATTCTGCTATTTGCTGGAAGAGACGCATATTGCTGGCCAATACCTCATGGGAATTGGGGAAATATACATGATCACCGACATGTGCTGACATGGCATCCAGGAACTGGTGCAGTACCCTGGATGCCGATGTCTGTGATATCCCCATCATATCACCAGTTGGTCTCTGGAAGGTACCTGTTGCTAATATTCTTAGGCCAACACATACCTTGGTTTCCACTGGGATGGGCTCCACTCTGTTGGTTCTGTGTGTGAGGTGTGGCCTGCACAGCTCAACAATTTGCTGCAAGAGGTCTCTGTCCACTCTATAGAGCTCCACTATCTCCAGCTCATGTAGCCCCTGATAGGTTACCCTGGGCCTGTACACTCTTCTCCGTCTCCCCACTGTGGGTTGTTCAGCAGCATTCGCATTGTCACCACCCTCAGCATGTTGCATATGTCGCCTTATAACAGCAAAGGCAGCCCCTAACATTTCTTTGCCTCAGTAAAGCTTTTCAGTTTTCACTTCCATTAGCTTACTGCAGTGTTGCAGTGTCTCTTGAGAGAAACATAGTGGAATGTTGTTTGCAGAGTTTTAAGTGCTGGGCTGGGCTGGGCTAGTGTACTGCCTGTGTAATTGCCTGATTCTGATGGTTTTCACCTGCTAGCTCTGCTAGTATTCCCTGGTTAACTTCCTACTATTTGTTGTGCTTCCTTTTTCCTGTTTCCTCAGGGGGGCAGCGTCATGCACATAAGCACAAACACGCGCGCACACATGCTTACACGGACTAAAACTTGCTTATTCTTGGTAAAATGCGCAAACGCGCATACACAACTTTAAACAGCCTTATACATGCTTACACCGGCTTAAACGTGCACACAGTCTTACTCAGATGTAGAGGCGCGCACTTGCGCGCATACACGCTCAGCAAGAAACTTTAGTGTTATCCACATCATACACCTTCAATTTCTTGCCTTTAGCTAGCCTACCTGTTGACACACCTCTTCCAGTGATGTGTAACTGACAGCTAACACATGTCACTCTGCTCCAATGAGCTTCACTTCTTTCATACATAGCCCCCTCGTGATGTCACCTATATTCTACTCTGTTACTCCCCTTATCCTACTCCTACACTCCACTGACTGTGCTCATTTGCTATGTAAACTTGTGATATACTATCCTAACCCTCATTTGCATAGGATTGCCTACTAATGCTTGGTTACGTCTCTTAGACTGAGCTTCCCCCCTTAGCAACCTCTACTCGGTAGACATGTTGTCTTCAGCCTGCCATTCCCTTGCATTGTACATTTAGAATAACAATAATATCCACATTTGTGGATTTTAATTATTGATTTTCTGTTTTTTAGAGCGCAGCATGTTTGCACGCCGCTGCGCTACGCTTAAACACTGGAGATCGGGATGAAAAAAAAAATGTATTTTATTTTTATTTTGCATCGGTGAACATTGCCAATGGCCGTATTTTTGGCCATTGGCATGCTTCCTCAACTGGATGCTTCCTTTTTTTGGAGCTGTCACGGCTCCGTTTTGTTATTTGCAGAACCGTACTCAGTTGTCAACTGAGTACATTTCTGCAAATAACAATACTCTTACTCGGACAGGTTCGGGTTTCCTGGATCGCAAATTTACCTCATTTGCATAGCTTTCGCCTGCAATTGAGGTAATTTGCATATCCAAGCCCTGTCCTTTTAAGACTCGTTTTAGGAGCTCTGTTGCACACCCCTACCGGCTGTTCCTGGATCACTCAGCGGACATGTTGGCTGCATGGAGTCTTACTCTACTCTTAGACTCAGTGCAAGCCTTCGTGAATCCGGCCCAATGATTGGTAGTATATGACAAAAATATTACTGGATAAAAGTAACTTGGGGTATACCCCTGTGATGTGTCCTGGGACCAGTATTGTTTAATATAGTTTTCTTGAGTTTCCCTATCTCTATGGGCAAGCATGCTGATAACTCCAAAACTATTGCAGTTATTTGTAATAATGGAAATTACTAATCATTAAATAATTACTTGGGAAAAATAAACTTACAGGCATCCAAAACAGGTTTTATGTTTTAATGGTAGTAACTGCGAGGTAATGACTTTTGGTAAATTGAAATATAATTCAATAACCATAAATTATCACCAGTTTGAAACTGCTGACTCTGTTAATCTGGGTTTATAAATTGACCAAGGACTAAGTTTTAAAACATATGTGCTAAATATCAAAAATAAGGCATTAAGGCAATTAGTACTGTGGACTGTTATTTAGAACAATAAAAACAAGAGAAGCCTCAGTATTGCATCCTTACATACATTTATGCCTACTCTTGAGAACAGCTTGTCCTTTTGTCATAGTTGATCTGCCGAACTTGGAGATCGCTTAGAAAACAATTTCTAAAATTCTAATAGGTGTCACATGTCAAGTCAAGAATATAGGGAGATGTCAAATTAAGATTGGATTTAGGTCTTAAACTGAAAACAGACTCGGACAACAAGATCTACAGGTTTGCCTTTTTACACTTAATTAAAAGAGTACTAGGGAAAAGGAACATTTTGTATCTCAATGTATTCCATGTTTATGGAATATCACCACTGAATGTGTGTATAGTAACGTCATTTAGTTGCTTTTTAAAGAATGCTAGATGATACTATAGAAATTAGAAAGTATAAGCATGGGCTAAAGGGTTCTGCATTCTTCGATGACCCTGTGGCCTAAATGCAGAATAGCCCAAACTATTAAACTAAGAAATTTCAATTTTGGTAGCCTTAATAACAAAATGAATGGATTAGCAGCATGCAGAGCAGATGAAACATCTGCTCTGTTGGCTATAAGTGAATTCTGGTTCTGACTTAATGGTTCTCTCTTCATTCTTCAGTTATAATAATTATTTTTCATTTCATAACAACTGACGTGGGCTTTGATCTGGAAGATAATGTTACCATTCCACTAAGTGGTATCCTGAGTATCAAGTTAATTTAGACCATAATATTAAATGACCAAAATGCTTAAGACCAAAATGTCTAACAATCTCAAATACCAAATCCCCTTTCTAGTATGGACCCAGGAACAAATGCTAACATGGGTCCTGCAGGGGTATTGACTCAAGAATGAGTGTTCTGCAGGAGACAAGAACAGCAGCACAATATTGTAGTCTTAAGTGTTTTGTTCTTTCTATATTACGGTCTTGAGATTTTGATTTTCAAGACTGTGGGTTTCAAAACTGTGACAGTAAACCTATACGTATATATGAATATATGACACTCAGTCATATATTCCTATATTCATATATTTGAACTTCCCAAGATCGACAAAAATGGGTTGATCCAGAAAAATATCTAAAACAAAACAGTGATTTTTGCAGGGCCTTTCCACACCACCCTGTTAATTATGTATACCTACTCAGACACTGCACTACAGTAAAGAAAGGGTAAATTCCCTAATCCCCACTACGATCTCTCACAGAAAAGAAAGCTAGCAATGTTCAATCAGTTGATTTTCAATCAGCTGTCACAGCTTTTTTTCTGTGCAGTGATCACACAATTCAATCACATGAATGGCACTCATACATATACATATATGTATGTGTGAGTGTGTGCGCGCGTGCATGTATTTTATATAGATATATATATATGTGTGTGTGTGTGTGTGTGTGTGTATATATATATATATATATATATATATATATATATATATATATATATAAAATGTATATATGATCTCATCAAAGAGTGAATTCTCAAAAGAATGAAGCAAAAAGATTGATCTTTTTGATCGAAACAAAATAATTAAAAAAATATATATTTTATGCTGGAGATGTCCCCCTGTACTCCCCACACCCTCTGCTAATTATACATATACCAACTCCAAGGCTGCATAACATCAGAGAAAAGGCAAACTCCCCAGCCCCACTGTACTGCAATTTCACACACAGAGCAGTCCATCAGCCAGAAAAACAGAAAAAAATAATGTTAACTCTTTTGAGCACTCTTTATTATCCACTGCAACAGTGTGTGTGTGTGTGTGTGTGTGTATTTTATACCAGTTTATTAACTGACCATTCTGTTGTGGTATCATACTGCTCTAACAAGAAACCAAAAGTACATATAAAGTAGAAAAAAATATTTAAAGCAAAAAAAAAAGAAGCTGCTATAAGTTAATATAACCAGATACCATTCTTCACACCTAAAGGACTTCCCCTCTTTTTTTTTGAGGTTCCCAATAATTTTCTCTGGATACCCATCTATACTTCAGCTAATGTTGATTATGCCCTTACTTTGCTAATGTACATCTTTGTTCATGTATATGACAATGCTTTCCCAAACACAATACATCAAGCCATGTTAAGATGCATCTGGCTCACGAACTTAAATCTAAAATGAAAGTAAGGGAAAAGTTACAGAAAACAATGAAAGCATTTTGTCTTTCTGAGCATCATCTGGAATCCCTTGAAGACAAATGCATTTGTAGAACAGATATTAAAATATCTAAGGCCAGATTATTCTTTCAAGGCTTTTTCTTCTTTGTTATTCATTCATTCATTTTCATTTTTTATCTGCATAGTTGACTCATCCCTGGAGTCTGAATAGTGGAACCTCCACATTCAGTACTTTCCTGGATTCTTTACCTGTCCTTCAAATTCTGTACTAAAAAGTATCTATAGAAAACAAACTGCTTATGCTTCCTAATAAAAGGGAAGGACTCGACAGTGAAAAATACCTTACTTAACCATAAAATGACCTCCCCTCTTCATTTGTACGTCACTTCACATTATAAATTAAGTGCTTGCAAGACAGATGAATTCCATAATGCTGAACATACCCAAGCATGCTAACAATACCCCCTTACCAGAAAGGCCATTCATTTTTGCCTTGTCTGACTGTGTGAATTTTTAATTTTCCCCAACTCACCATAATACTCAAAATGTTTAGATGCAAATTGCTAACTATGTTAGCAAATACAATGTACTTTATCAAGCACAGCAGGATGTTTAAATTTGCCTTGGCATCTGAGACATAAATAATGAACAGGAAAGAGCTTAGTACAGAATCCTGAAGTACAGACCTGGTCACTGGAGTCTAGACAGAGGTGACTTCGCACACTTCGACATAATGTGTCCTGTATGTGATCCATTTCTCTATCCACTTGGTGATGTAGGTATTCATGCCCGCTTGAGAGATTTATTTTTAATATTTGAGTGTGGATTTGTGTCAGATGCTTTGGCCAGGTAAAGTTATGCAGGATGATAGTGTTTTTGTCATGCATGCCCCTGGTGACCTTCTTGAAGACATCAAACACATTTAACAGACATGATGTAGCCTTAACAAATGAAACATGGGCTTGGTACACAGTTGGGAGATTACGTGTGTCCTTTTTGATAAGTCCTTTTTGATAAGGTCTATGATGACTCGTTGGCATGGGCGCCGGAACCATAGAGCGAGGGGTGCCCCCCCCCACTTCTGTATACAAATGATATCTGATTTTCCGGTGTTTTTAGTTTTAAATTTGTTTTCTGGCTTTTTCAGCTGACCTCATCATGCACGTGATGACGTCAGCTCTGTGAAATGGCCTGTCAGAATTGAGCTTAAGGACTCAACGTGCAGAGCTGCCTTCCCAACTGTTCAGGCTAATGGATAGAGCGGAGCTGCCGTTGTAAAGAGCTGAGATGCTGTTCTGTATCCAGACGTTGAAACAAACAGTTGAGATGCCGTTTTGTATCCGGGAGCAGACGCTGTAACAAACATTTTCTCAAGGTAGTTTATCATCATGCTGAATGCCGTTTTCAGTGTTTGTGTGTGTGTGTGTGTGTGAGTGAGTGTGTAAATGATGGTGGGGAATGGAACAGCCTACCTCAACATGTATTTCTGTTAAAAAAACTGTGATGGAATGCATAGTATGGAAAACAAGCAGTTCTTATGGGGGAGTGGATAGTTCAATACACTCTGCAGCTAAACAGCAGAGGAACAAGCAGAGATTATGAACAAGGCTATCCTAGTAACCACCATTTTTTTTCTTTTTGTTAAAATGGATCAGGTATTCAGAGGAAGAACAAATTCATTTTTCCCATTTAGCTGTTGAACGGGTATGAAAATGCTTTAAAAAAGCATACTTCTTAGAGCTCTATCATGTATACACCCGAAATAAAAGTTCCTCCCTCTACTTGGATTCCCATGAAACAAAAGGGACTCACCTAATTGAAACCTGTGTTGGCATGCCAGTTCACTGTTGTAGAGTCCTCAAAGGTAACCTAAAACTGAATGAACTCTAGAAGTCACAGCTGCAGATAGTTTGTCTTTACCATTAGGCTAACCTAAGAGGCACACAATGCTAAAAAGAAAACAAGTTAGCTTACTATGGTGGTAAAATCTAGATTAATTGTGTCATAAACTGAAAGTGAAGATTGCAAACCCTATATAATTGATTGGTGAAAATAAATTCTTGTTTCTAAAACAACCAATTCACCAAACACAGTAGAAGCATTGCATTATACATAAGGCAGAATTGATTTCCCTTTTTTCTCTTTGATATATTACTTCATGAAATGTATGCCTTACAATGTAACTGTTAAGGCTTAGCAGTTTAACATTTGTAGACTAAGACAGCAGTCTGAGTAAAATAGAATTGCATCTGCCAGATACAGCAATCTGAATTCCAAAGGAACACATACTATGACTCAGATGTGCGTCTTATTCATCTTCAGTAAGTTTTCCCTATTTGTAGAATGGTTAGATTATTAACATTTTGTATATACTTGTAGTAAAATGATATGTTTCTCAGCTTGACCAGAATGCATCCTCTGTGTTTCAAGGAAAAAAAGTGCAGAAGCATCTTTAATCCTAGCTTGTAACAAAAATGTGTGTTTCAAATTTCTTGGTAAAGTTACTTCCATAATCATTATGGAACAGAGAGATAAGTATGTCTAAGAGACATATGGGGCTTTATCCTGTAGCTCTGAGTTTGATTCTGTCACCCTTCTGCTGCATGTTGTGTAACTATGACCAGGACAGTTAACCAGAGCAAAACTCATGGGCACAGTAAAAAGGGATACTTATTCCTAATTTCTCTCTTCTAGTTTAAAATCCAGTTTGACAAGACTGCATAGTATTATATTTCAGCTATTAAATTAATGTAGCTATGCTTAACCAAGTATTTTGTAGGATTAGCAACAGGATGAACTAATGAAGATTTTTATCTCTAAGTGCAGTTCCATTATTTTCTTCTTGGTGATGTGTTTAGAAATGCTTTTCTTTTTGATTTTTGAATTTACTGGTGGCTAGAGGTACTCAGGCTCAAACCCTGTACCTTGGGTACAGGGTAAAAAGAGCCTAAAGTTCCTAGCCACCACCACTTGTGAATTTATGCCTTGTTATTTTGATCTGTTCCTCATAAAATCTGTGGTTTTCAGGATTTTTGTGGCACATCACTAAAGGATTGAATTCACTAAATAATGACAGGCATTGGAATTTCAGACTTCATATTCTTCAGAAAATAAATGGTAACGCAAAACCTTTTATTCTAGCAATTTTCTAAGTTTATAAGATCAGTATTTGAAATATGTCCCTATTCTGGGGATGTATTCCCCCATTATTGTCTTTGTCCAGGTTTTTTGTGCTATGAGGTTGAGAGCTATGGTGAGAAGTGAGAACTGAATTCACTAAATGATAGCCATTTAAGTTTCAGTCTTTTAGGAAACTGCTGATTTGACATACTGTTGTGTTGATCTGACTGTAGTCCACAAGGTCCTGCGTTCAAGACTTGGCAGTGAAATGCATGGTGGTAACACATTTTATTCTAGCAACTTTCCAAAATTATGCAAACAATGTTTAATATGTGCCCCTGTTTTTTGGGCTTTTGTCCACCCCCGCCCCCTATCATTTTTTGGCTTTTTCCAGATTTCTTGTGCTGCAGAGTTGAGAGTCGAATGGATTTTACAAGGAGCTGAGATCTTCAGGATAAGAGAAGTTTAGTGCTACTTATGCTAAGTTGTTTGCATTGTTACTAGCACAACAGGTAATATATTTGCTTTTGATGCAGAAGGCTGTGGGTTCTACTCCCACTATATGCAGATAGATCACCAATACTGTACTGTGTTGTACTTAAAAGGGAGTGGATGCTGCAGTCCTATGAATGTCCTCCTTTGCAGGAGTTATCTAGTAGCCATGTTTCTGTTATCAGTTTGCCATCCATTTTCCATTGCAACACTACTAGCTTGTCATTTTTTTTTTATTGTAGCATAAGCAATTTACTCTTCAAGGGCAACAGGCATTTTATTTTGTAGATGAAACAATGAAATATAAAATTGTTTGCTAGCAACAATCTCTTAATTAGTTACAGATCTCTTTAATGTGGAGTTATTTAGATGACTTCTGCATTGATTGTGCATATTTACTAATACTGGTGGATTGTAATGATAGACGTTAGAGTGACCTTTTATGGTTGAAATTTTCTAAAATGAGTTTTTGATATTACTGGTTCATACATTTTGTTTTATTGCTTACTTACTTACTTTGCTTACTTGGTACCACCTTTAACATTCTTGTAAGAAAAGCGCAGTCCGGGTCTGAACTGTCTGCAAACAGCTACAGTTAACTTTGAGTATGTGTCTACCTGTTTGAACCAATATTCATTTTCCCCTGGAGAGCACTCTGCTTTGGCTTGTAAGCAGCCCCCCACCACCACCACACACAAACACACATCTTCCACTTTCTCTTATTCCCTTCTGTTAGCACATAGTATCCATAACTGATCAATAATGTGTGTTTGTTAATTTAAACTATGACCACAGTAGCCTACTGATACAAGGTTATCCTGTTTTTCCACCTGAGAAATTAAGAAATGACTTACAGTTTCAGAGCAGTCCTTGATCAATTGTGATTGTTGCTTAACACATACTTGTCTTTGCTTTGTGATTGTTTCCAGCCCCCTCATACGAGCAACTAACAGGGTCTTTACCCGCTTCGCTCCCCACCCTGCCCCCTATTCCCTCCCACCTCCAGTGGTCCCACCTTTATTGCACTCAAACCCCTCCCATCTTTCCAAAAGCCAACCACAGCGCTAACCCAACACTACCTCCTCCATCTTCCCACTACTATCACACCTCCTCAACTAACATGTACAAGCATACCTTTCCTATGCTCACTGCATGCAGTCTCCTTGCATATCTTACATCCTACCAAAGCTCCATCATTCCCCCACTCAACCACTATCACTGTACTACTACATTTCACCACCACTCATGTCTCACCCACACTCAGCTCCCCTGCCACCAGCTCAAGAACCATCCCTATGCACCCCCCACATATTCTACCAACTATATTACTCAAACATAAAGCATCCCTACAACTTAACATAGTAACCCTCCCACCATACCTATTACCCACAGAGCACAATCATAAAGTTTCCCTTATAAACAAACACATTCAAAAACTGATAAAACTATTAATCTCATGCATATCAAAACTAGCCCTAAGTGGAGACATCTACCCCAACCCTGGCCCTACCATCTCCAACCCCAATCCTCATAATCAGACTAGAAACCACAACTTCTCCCATATTACAGCCAATAGAAAGCCAAGTGACTTCCTTCTACTAAGCCTAAATATTAGAAGTATATCCAACAAAGTCCATGAACTCCATGCCACCATAGACTTGTACTCCCCAGATATAGTCATCCTGACAGAAACCTGGCTAAAACCTCACATTACCAGTGAGCAAATACTCTCTACAGGTTACGGCATACTAAGAGTAGACCAGCTAAACAAAAAAGGAGGTGGTGTAGCTATAATATTTAAACAGCATCTAAACATCCAGATCTTAAAATCATCAGCTCCACAAATAGGCAATGAAGAAATAATATATACCAACCTCAAAATTAACCAAAACAAAACCATCAACATAATTGGATGCTACTTCCCACCTGGCCAAAACATCCCTCCACTAGAAAACCTCCTCAGCTAGTCTACCCACCATCTCCCCCAAGAAACTATCATCTTAGGTGATTTCAATATTGACTGGCAATACTGTTCTGGCAACAATCCAACCCATCATGTACACCTTCATGGCTTCACCCAACTAGTCCAGTCACCAACCAGGATAAATAAAAACTCCAGCAAGCACACTACCCTGGACTGGATACTAGTCAGTAAGAGCCCCCAGTCATATATAACAGGCTGCTTATCAGATAGTCTCAGTGATCACTCCCCAACATTCCTAATCAAAAAATACCTATACCAAGCTAAATCTGTCATCTACCGTCAAATACGTAAAAAACTAAACTTTAACCCACTCACATTCATCTCATCCCTCAAAGAATGTAACTGGCATCCTCTAAAATACCTCAGTCTAGATGACGCAGTTGAATTTTTAATACTACCTTCCTGAACATCCTTAATTACCATGCCCCCATAAGATTTTCCAGAACCAAAGCACAACCCTCCCCATGGCTACAGAAAACCACTAAGTCAGAAATGAAAAACAGGGATAAAGCCTGGGAGCACTGGCGCAAAACCAAAACCAAAACCCCCTCAGCTAGACAGAAATTCCTAGAACTACGCAATAGAGTCAAAAAGCTAATAAAACAGGACAAATTCCAATACTACCAGTCTGCCCTAGACTCCTCACAACACAGCCCCAAACAATTCTGGTCCTCCATAAACTCCATCCTCCACCCAGGTAAAGTCAGTATCCCTCCTCCTAACATCCCTCACTCCTCAGAAAATATTGCTACCTCATTCAACACACACTTCACCCAAACCATACTATCACTAGCTAAACAACACAACCCCTCCAACCCACACCTTCAACTAGTAATCTCCCCACTGCCTTCTCTTTTTCTCCTGTACCTACCTCCAACATAAAAAAAACTCTTAACTAAACTTAAACCCACCAAATTAGCAGCAGACAACCTCCCAAGTGAATACCTACAAATCGCAGCTGATGCTCTAGCCTACCCAGTATCCATCTTGATTAACCAATTTCTGTTAGAAAGTTACGTTCCCACACTGTGGAAAGTATCACATATAATTCCCCTCCACAAAGGCGGACCCTCCACAGAACTAACCAATTACTGCCCCATAGCTATTCGCTCTCCACTCTCCAAAATACTAGAGAGATGCATACACTCTCAGGTCTCAGACTACCTCCTTACTAACAACCTCCTTTCCAGTACTCAGCATGGTTTCCGACCAAACCATAGCACCACCACTGCCTTACTCTCCTTTACTAACACTATCCTTTAGCATAAAAACAATGGCTATCTCTCCTCTGCTACTTTCCTAGACCTATCTAAAGCATTTGACATGGTCCTACACAAACAACTTATCTCTGTCCTCAATAACCTATCCTTCTCACAATCAGTCACCAACTGGTTTCAGAGTTACCTGTCTGACCGCCAACAATCCATTGTATGGCAGAATGACATATCTCCCCAACTACCTGTCTCCATAGGGGTTCCCCAAGGATCCATCATTGGACCCCTACTCTTCTCTGTTTACACCAATAATCTAGCCTCTGCCACCAAACATGGCACACTCATACAATACGCAGATGACTCGACCATCATCTGCTTAGCCCAGTCCCTACCCAAACTACAAAAAGTCACACAGGAAGCCTTTTCCTCTGTTGAAACATGGTTATCCGATGCCCAATTAATACTCAACCCAAACAAAACTAAACTACTCATCTTCCAACCCACCAAACATACTCAAAACAACTCTCACTTTAACATCACAGCAAAAGACAACACCACTATATACCCAACTGAACACACCAAATTGCTAGGAGTGGAAATAGACAATAAACTAAAATTTGGCATTCACATATCCATGACCATAAAAAAGTCCACAAAAAACTAGGAGCGTTATACAGAAATAAGCAATTTCTCACCAAAGCATCAAAGATTTCAGTAGCAAATTCCCACCTTATCTCCACCCTACTTTATGCCTCTCCAATATATACCAACCTAAGGCAATGTGATCTAAACAAGCTAGAGACCTGCTACAACAAAATCGCCAAATTCGCCACAGGGGCATCCTACCATAGTCACCACTGTCTCTCATTTGCTGAACTGGGCTGGCTTGAACTCCCTCACCTCCTTCAGTGGTATCAACTCTCACTCACCCACAAACTAGTAAACCATCCACTAAATGTCCCACCCCTCCAGAATCTACTCCAACCCTATCACACCACCAGACCACTAAGATCCAGCAACAAAAATAACTTGCAGATCACTAAAGCCAATAATTCTGATGGTGAAGCACTATTCTCTTGCGCCATAGCCAAATTATGGAACTCACTCCCACCCACAATAACCTCCATACCATCATGCACCCACTTCAAAACTTTACTAAAAGTGCACCTAAAAACATGCTGGCTATGCCCTTGCAACTCCCACTCTAATATCATCCACCCCATCCAACCACTACCTTTCTTTCCAATCCACTAACTACCTTGATTATAGCAAGCTCAGATGCTCATAAGCCTAGTACTTATTATACAGCAGGAACTTCTCATTGTAACATTTGTTAATGTCTGTTATGTACTTCACAGATAAAGATTCTAGTTGTCTACTGATGTACTATGTTCTTCATCTGTAAATATGTTGTAAGTAATTGCTATGTTAAATTGTTAATCGCTATGCAATCCAATGTAACTACTGTCTGTTTATTTTACTGTGGAGCTTTTCTTCCCGGGCCTCCGCTGAAAATGGACCTACGTCCAGTCAGACACTCCCGGTCAACAAATTTAAATAAATAAATAAAATAAAATAAATAAAATTACTAGAAGACTGTTCCACACTACAAATTTAAAACACATTCTAACAAGTGGCGTTGTATTATACAAGGAATATAATTTAATACAATCAGCTTAATACAATCAGGAATGCATACATGTATGCTTGCTCACAGGATGCAGAAGATCAAAATAGGGGAAGACACCAGTCACCAATGGAGTCCCCCAGGGTTCAGTGCTGAGACATTTTCTGTTTGGCATATACATCTCAAAAGTAGAAGTAAATACCAAAGGGCCTTGGCCAACTAAGTCTGAGATGACTGCAAGTTAGGAGCAGTTATAGAATCCCCAAATGACTTAGCCATCATGCAGGAAGGTTTGTCCCAAACACTAACTGGTGCCAGAATCATGAATTGAAACTAAACTCCAAGAAATGCATTATTGTATCCTTTGCGAAGTCATCTACTCCAGGGAACTGCCAAATTGACAATGCCCCCTGAGAACTGACCCAGTTGTTTGGCAATTGGAAACTTGTGTGTACAGTGACCTAACTTACATGTGCCCAGAGTCAGTCTATATTGCACAGCTTATAAACAAACTGATTTTAACTATATCTAGAGATGTTATTGTCCCCCTTTACAAAGCCCTCATTAGGTCAATCATTTTTGTATAAAGCCCACTTTGGCATGTATCTGTCCAGACCCATGCAACATCTCTAGATCTAGTCAAAATCAATTTTAGTATGGATATAGGTCCTAAACAATAGGTCTTGCATGAGCCACCTTAAAAATATATCAATATACTCAGTAACCTACAGAGTGCTTTGAGGTGACATGTCTGGTATACAAGGCATCCTCCAACCTAATACAGTGGACCTATTGAACATCAGCAAGTCAAATGGCATCAGAAATACGCAGTCCAGGTATCTAAACTAAATGTTGTGGAGAGATGGATATATATCACAGAGGCTACCACTCTTCCAGAACAGACTATCCATTCAAGTAAAACAAAGCTCATCACTGTCCACATTCAAATGCAACTTGGATCTAAGGATGGATAATAGAAAGTGTACTCCAGGATTGCCCCTCATGCCACTAATGGATAGAAGTAGTTTCTAAATGCTGCATCACTTACATGGGTCCCCTCAAATAATCTATAGTATGATCACATTTATTCTCACTAGGGCTAATATACAATTATCAGCCATGGGATAGGTAAGACCAATCAGGAAATGTTAATTCAAGCACCAAAAGGGAAATTGGCTAAGCTTAAAATGTCCTCCAAGTAAACCTATGTTGTGGTAGTAAATAGTTTTTAAAAAATTGCCCTTTTTAGATCACTAAGTGCCCCTCTCACCCTCCACCCCCCAGTCTTCAACAGCTTCCGGCACCTCTGCTTGTTGGTCTGCCTCACAAATGAGACTCAGGATTATGGGTCTATAAGTCCATGCATCATGTGATGATTCCCCCATTCAGATGGATGACTGCTGCTGTACACCCTTCTACAAGAATATAGGCTGTCTGTAGGCTGTGTTTAAGTAGGGATACAACTGTGTCTGCTAAGTCAGGTTTTAAGTCATGCTACACGCAACCTGGGATGTTGTTAGGGCCCATTGATTCTGTGTTATTAGTGTAGAGAGCATACAGATGACCTGCTCTCCTGAGAAAATAAACTTTGTAATGTTTGCGTATATACTTTGACTGATGGCCACTGGAGACAGGGGAGTAAAGTGTGACACAAACTGTCAGCAAGAAAGTGGTCTATTTCATCTGGTTGAGTGTGGCTGATGGCATCCACAAACAGCTCTATGTTTAGTTGTGTATTCCCCTTAATATTTTACACTTATTTAAATAAATGATTTGTGACAACACCTCCAAATACACCCTTAGTTATGAATCACATGCTGCACATTGGTACTGTTCACAAAGTCATACAAGTCTAGTAATGTCATGTAATTACATTAATTGCATAATATATGCCTATATGCTTTTCAATGGAAAGCTGTATTTGAGCGGCCTGATACCACATAAGGGCACATTACAAATGAGTTGGTTGTGGCTAATGCAGAACATATACTGACACAAATGCTGATAGTCAAAAAATGGCAGTAGTGGCCACCTCAATAATCCTTGGGAATATCAACACAACTGCATATACAATGAATTCCACAAAGTTACAATTAAATCAAAACGTGATATTTTTGTGTATATCACAACAAGTGGATTAAACAATACTTATGTGTCCATGTAATCAGTATCAATTTATATGGATGTACGTCACAGAGCACTACTGATGGTAGGTATACACATGCACACATGTGCCATACTGCAAGTGTCACTGTAATGGTTGACTGAGAACTGTGTAGAATGTTGATCTACTTCACCTCAAAAACAAATGCCTTACTAAGCCAACAATATACATAGTATCATCCCAGGTCAACAGTTCTCAGGAGGCATATTACTACAGTTGTTATGGAAGGAACATGTAATCAAATATCAGCAGTGGCCATCAATAATTCACCTCAGATCACAGATGGTAATACCCTCTTGTAGGCCTACCATACATCCACAACTCAGCACAGCACATGTTGATGACAGCAACACTGACATGCTAAATGTTCATAGGGTCATAGGACATTAGTAAGCTAACAGACAACATCACATAAACTCATAGCCATTATTTTACCATTTAAAACAAATTCTATATATCTACATGATTTATTTATTTATTTATCTAACATTTGTTTACCAGGAAAGTCTGACTGGTTCAGAGCCCATTTTCAGTGAAGGCCTGGGGAGAAATGCTCCAGATGCATGTCTTTGGAAAGTGAGAGGAAACTGAAACACCCAGTGGAAACCCATGTGAATGCAGGTAGGACCTGCAGACTCTACCCAGAAGGCAACCCAGCCAAGAACTGACCCAGAGAATTTCTTGCAGTGAGGGGACAATGCTAACCACTGCACCGCTGTGCAACCTGGGATGTATGATGGATGATGGAAGATAGTAAGGCTATTGATGTATTGTTTTAATTTTAGTACATAATGTCACTGTCCATATGTGACATGTGCACCACACCATGACAGAATTAGCAATCACAAATGCTGTGCTCTGAAGATGGCTTGCAGAGGCCCAGGGAATGACTCTGCTTCATGATGTGTGTATGCATATTTGATATGAGGACATCCACCATGATGCTGCAGGAAGGATGTCATGCGGCCAGATGAAAAGGTTCTCCTAAGTGGTAGTGGAATGAATAGCGATTCACAAGATCATGCAATGACCATAATGTACCACTAACCACTAACAAAGCAGTAGACTGGGCCTGATTTGAACATTACACATGTGTGGGTATAGAAGATGACTTCCATACAATGTAACACTAGCATCACTACATATGTCTGATTTAGCACTGTCATGTTGCACTTTATGGAATATGTCAGCATCTTTGTATGCTGAGAAGAACATGCTGGGAGAAGTGTCGGACATGGATGTGGAGTCACATCAGTGTAAAATTGTCTGAAAAGTAATATTTGAAACTATACACACTCAAGTTGCCTGCTGACAGATTAGAAGCCCTAAATATCTTGATCATGAAGTTTGAGAACACAGTACTTAATGTTACTGCCACACCACAAGTTTGACTTGATGTTATACAAGAAGACATCAATGTATGTTAAAATAAGATGTCTGGAGAAGTGTCTGACACAGCCGTGGACTCTCATATTGTTCTACTATTGTCATTATACTAATTGTTGAATGCCCACATAAACCAGTTCACTGCAGTGAGACTTGAACCCCTACCTAACTATCTACAGAGCACAATACTTAACACAAGCACCATAGCACAAGTCTGGCTTTTACAGTGTCAGACAACACTTTATAGCTGATGGCATCAACAGTGTATGTTTATGAGAAGAAGATGGGGTGGAAGTGTCTCACATGCTATTACAAAATGGTCTCTTGAATGTGAGACAACTGAACATAAACACAAACACACATACACAGCAGATGACTGCAATGAGATTAGAACCCCTACCTAACTAGGTACAACAGAAAGAAAACTCAGTATGTAATTCAGCCACCACAGCACAAGTCTGATTTTTACAATGCTGCTGGACAATTTCTAGTGGATGACATCCTCATTAGATATTTGCAAGAAGATGTTGTGAGGTAGCCATGTACGACTGTCAAGATATTAGTTCTGCATGGGACCAGACTGATGATAACTGGATACAGACTGATGTTTCTTTGACTATGCACGCACACTTACCCATATATAGAGAAACACACATAATGTGGTTGCTGTTGTAATTTAACACACAAGTAAGTATTTTGTTCCCATCTGCAAAACACATTAGTTAATGACTGCAACACCCCTGAAGTACGTTTTTGCCTTGTCTTAGTGGTCTTTATAGATGACGTCATCATCGTTAGATGATGTGATTAACATATCCTGTTATGAGAGTGGTGTGCAAAGTGTTAATGTGCTATCTCCTGTTTTACTTCCAATGTGCAGGTGTACTTTAAGAGACAGCTTGTCAAACTAGATGCAAAAAGCAGTCAGGAGTGCTTGTAGCAGAACTGAGACATATGCAGCAGTTTCCCAGTATGTTGTGTACATTACACACTTATTGTTACATACAGACACCAACATTTTTGTGATCATCATGGATGAAATTGTGTATGTACATGTTCATATTTGTGAAGAATTCCTGTCCACATTAATACATGTATAAGACAATCTGAATGTCTAATGTCATTATAAAGGTGTACATGATATGTAACAATGAAGTTTTGCTATTTATTTCTGTAGTGTAGTTGATATTTGGGAACTAGTACTGACATGCCAAGTTTCAAGTGCATAGGTGCAGGTAACACATGACTCAGTGTGAATTTGTGCTCACTCAGTAAAAAGTACCTCCTCTTTCATTGTTTTTTTTTTTATTACATGGATTTTAATGGGTTGAAGATGTAAGTGCTATATGCTAATAAGCACTTTCCATAACACAATGTCGAGCAGCTGGCTCATGCAATTGATGTCAAAGTGTTTGTGCACACGAGATACACATTTAAGGACTCTTACTTGAAGTTCTGAAGTACTTATCCATAATGGCTATGGTAGACACAGCTAACAGATACTATGGTACTCATAGCTAGTTCATATCAGAAAATTATCATAAATTCTTTAACATTACATATTTGTATAATGTTAAGTGGAGAGCAACAGTGCCAAACAGACAGGAAGGCATTATGTGAAATAGGAGGGGTAATGTGACAGTTGCCATTAGTTTATGGGTTGGTTGCTGCTGTACCTAATAGTTGCTTAAACTCTGCAGGCATGTATTGGGTGTATAACTTTTATGATCTGACATATTTTTGTGTGATTTTACACACTGATAACAGTTATTTGTACAATGTGGGATTCAAACCTATGTAAAATAGACTAAACATATTCTTCCACATAGGTGTTTTTACATCCTTTCCCCAGAATAAGTGCTTGTCAGACATGCTCCTTAATTTTACAGACACGTGAAAGTGTGAGTGGATAACTATGCATGTGTGTGATTTGACAAGGTCCTGATTTATATATTAATGTGTATCTATTATTAAATTATGAAGTCCATCCCACAGCAGAAAAGACACTTTTAAATACAGAAATGTAATTGTCACTATACCCTCAGTTACACAAATAATTCATATGATCTCTAGTGCTATACATAGTTATTGTTATTTATAATTATCTTTACATTGTTCTTTAGTTTTTAAAATTGACTGGACAAGCAAGAATAAAATTTGGAGGGTGCTTGATTAGAACCCTGGCTTACATAAATTGTTGCATTAACTTACAGCAGTTGCCTCAAGGAAGGCTGGGCAACAGGTCTATTTTTACAGTCGTTACTGTGCAGAGTGCTTATTGCAACTGAGACCTTGTTTGGCAGACCTGGTCATTAGTTACACATATACATTAAAGAGTTGAGTGTTTAACCATGTATGTGTGTGACATAAACATTCAGAAAATAAATGTTTAATTGCAGAACCATTATTCTACTGCTACCCACAGTTAGACATTTAATATATTTAATATCCTGTGTATGCTCAATTTACCTGCAATACATAGTTATTTCTATATGTAATTATTTTCTATTGTGAATTTTTATATGAAGTAAAGTGGAACACCAGTAATAAAAATAAATAGAATTTGCTGGATCAGATCCCAGGCCCAGCTGTATTATAGCCCTTAACTTACAACTGCTGCCACAGGAACAACTAGGCAGCAGCTCTATATTTTCACATTCATTTCTATGTATGTGTGTTGCCCACCATGCAACCTCGCTTAGCGTGTTTGCACTGTGGAAAACCACACATGATAAATGTATTTGTTTTGAAATAGACAAGTGTCTGCCTATTGTCTTCAGGTTTTCTGGACATGCAGGTGTTGTGGAAGCTTGTTGGCTATCACGCAACACTGCTTAGTGTGTTTGTGAGATGGAAAGCAAAAGATGTAGCAATGTCTTTATGAAACTGACAAGGTTTGCTTGTTGTCTGGGCCATTAAACCATGTTTGCGTGGAGGAGAGCAACATGCAAAAAAGATTAGCACAGCTCCACATGCATTATAATTGTAAAAAGTGTTTATTACTTTTCACCACCAAAAGATAAATGTGAGACTTGAACCTTGATCGACATATACTATGTGCTGTAGATTCAACATGTTTATCAGATGTGCTACAAACACACACTTACTTCAAAGCTTTAATTTATACTGTCTTTATCATGCAAGCAACGTCTATTAATTTTAATTTATTTTTCCATTTCATCGTATTTGCTCTAAGCCGGGTGTCATGCAAATATTAATATTTAGAAAGAAAAAAGGAAATATAAACAACATTACAAGATACATTTTAACACACACCTTACAGATTTTTAAACAACTTTGGAATTGAACTCTCAGACTAATGAATCTACAAAACACAGTAAGGGTGTATTTTCTCTCTTTGCCACAGAAACAGCTTTGCAGTGGAAATGCAAATCATTGTGCATACAGGCAAGTCCCATTTCCACTCTAGTATTATAAAGACATGTAATACATGCACACTCTCAGTTGTTTGTACATGTGTTGCTTACATATTTAGTGCAATGAATGAACACACAACCATTTAAGAGGATTGTTTGCACTGGTGCAGCTTTGTCTTCTCTTTGTGTTCATTCTTCTGTTAACAATACTGTACTATCAGACATGCAGTCTGCATTAGTTGCAATATTAAAGTCTTCTTTTTTGTTTTTTAATAATATAGAGTTGACTGTTATTAATTTTTTTGTGTACTGTCATTTATCCACAGTTTTTATGTACTGTGGTTTTAACGGAGTAATTGAAAAGTGATGGGGCTGTGTCACATGATTTATTTAAATGTCTTATATAATGGAGTATTTGAAAAAGTTTTTTGTTTGTAAATGCACTGAAGAAGGGTTGATATTACCAAAAAGCTTTGTGTGTTATTAAACGGTGATGCCTGGTGTTTCCTGAGTCTTAGTTTTTTTATTGTCTTGAACATGTTCTACTAAAGACTCGGTTTACCTTAGTGTTGGTCTGTTTTGCTGTTAAGCTGTGATGACCTTGCCAGTGGTGGAGGGTTATGTGTCCCTTCCCCTTGGAGTTTCTGCTGAAGCTGTTTTCTCAAAATAATATTTTGAAGGATGACACAGATGGTGAAAATTTGAGCACAAGTACGGGGACTGTACTGCAGCACCCACCCTGATGTATCTAGGCACCGGAACCTTGTCTTCAGCAGCCCAAACATATGCTCTATGATATTTCTTGTTTGAGTGTGTGCCTCATTATAGCATTCTTCCACTGGTGTGTATGCATTTCTGATGGTCGTCATGAGCCACAGCTCTAGCGCATAACCTGCTAACCTGCATCCCCCAGTAGATGACCCCGTGGGATATCCCCCCTAAAAAAACTCTGATAGAGTTAAGAGTTGTGACAGATATGGGAATCATGGTAACATGCAGACACATTCAGGATGATTCCCTTAGCATTACACATGACCTAGATGTTACTGGAGTGGAAGCCCTTTCTGTTTATGTACACCCTTCCCTGTTGCCCAAGTGGTGCTTTGATGTCAATGGGCGTGCAGTCTATGGCACCAAAGACATCAGGGTAGTGTGCTACAAGGCAGAACTCCTGCATAGTTGTGGCTCTGTCCTCGGATGTATGGGGAAAATGTATGTAGTCACTGGCATATTGCAGCATAGCATTCAGGAACTAATGTAGGATCCTGGATGCTAATGCCTGTGACTCTGTGGGTCTCTGGAAGGTTCCAGTAGCTAATACTCTAAGTGCTACACATACCTTAGTCTCCACAGGTACAGGTTCCTCTCAGTTTACCCTTGCTGTCAGTTGAGGACGACAGAGGTTGCAGAGTTCCTGTAGTGTGTCTATATCCACCCTGTAGTGCTCTATAATTTCCACGTTGTGCTGACCATAAAATGTTAAACGGGTCTAAACACCCTTCTCTTTCTTGGCCGAGGTCTATTAGCAGAACCACAGACCTGGGCCTGTTGCACATACACATGAATAACAGCAACAGCAGTCACTAACATTGTCTCTGTGTACACTCGTTTCTGTGGCTGTATTCCAAAAGGTTTTGGGATTTGCAGGGAAAACCTACACACTGAGTCTACACAATTGCTTTATAGTTTGTTGAATAGCTCCTCCATCTAGGATTAGTTGATTAGCATACAATTCAGCTGCTTGTGCTGTAATTAGCATGCCATGATGTTTTACCATGGTGTGCTATCATGTGTGTCAAACCACAACGAGCACATGGTCTTAGTGCACTGTGTATTGAATACAGCCCGAAGCAGGAGAACAAATTACCTTTACCCAAAAAATTCTTGCAAAATGGACTGGCATTCCCCAGTCAGAAATACACTGTAAGGGCCCACAGATTATATATGCCAGACCGAGCAACATCAGTTAAACACCCTCAATAGTTCATTATAACATTTGTCATTTACGAACTCAGAGTGTTTATTATCTTTGTTATGGAAACCTGGAAAACAATGTATTAGAATTTATATGGAAAAGGATTACAGCACCAAAACAAGAAGGAATTAACCCATTTTTATCTGAGTGATAAGGCTTTGCTGAATGAAAAAAAGTAAGATTTAAAGTGATATATCATGCTTATTTAAATATTTTGTCACCTAGTAGTAAAACTTTTCTTTACTCAGAGGAGACTTTACACTTATTAAAGAACTGGCCAGAGGCACAGTCTGAGCAACCATGAGAACAAGAGAGAGGGAGAGAGAGAAACAGAATGGAATGAAGATATGGAATTCAGAGAAACTCCCAGAAGAGATCCACAACCGTTCCTTCTTTTTCAATCAGAAATTGCAACAAAAAGATACCATGCTGCATGCAGGGAAAAGGATTTAATGAACTCAGTAGATCTAATAATTGGGGGATGAAAATAGTAAACAGAGCAATTGTTTTCTGTTCAAGCAGAATGATAGGGTAATCACCCCCATAGTCTGTCATAAGAGTTGCTACAAATTGTATGATTTAAGTGACCTGTCTTTGAAATAAGTATACTTCACAGACAGAACTGGTACTACCCTTCATTTATAAAGGAGGCTAAGAACAATATACTTAAAGGAACAAATATTCACTGGATTCTCCCATGTAGATGAAGCCACCGAAATTCATATTATATATGACATTTGGCAAACCTTGGAACCACAAAAAGTGTCACTTTTTATTGTGAAAAGATTAAGAAGAAATGTTTATGTCAACAGTTTGAAGAATGTTTGGTTATGTGAAACTTACAGTAAAGCAACTAAGTTTTGTTTTACATTTTGTAAAAAATGGTTAGATTAAGAATATCATGCAAGGAATCCAGGGACATTATAGGAGAAAGTAAATTCACATTTATATGTTAAAAATAGTCAAAATGTTAATTAACCTAACAAGCCAGTGAAAAGGGAAAAAGTAATGATATATGTTGGAAAGGAGACTCCTCAAATATTGTTATTCCAGGAAACACACCTTTTGGAAAGGAACACCTTAAATTATTAAACTTTGGATACTCACCTATCACTGCAGCGTCTTCTGCGTGGAGACATGCGTGAATGGGCGTACCTTCGTTGAAGGTTGTGCATCAGGGCTGGTAACTCGGCACATAAAAATAAACTACCAATCATTAGCAGACCGGAGTTCCGCTGTGGCGACCCCTAACCGGGAAAAGTCGAAAGACACAAACAAACTGCAGTGAGCTACAGTGAAGGAAAAGAAAAAAAAAACAGAAGCGGCAATACTGATTAAAAAAAGGTGCAAGACACATGATGGCAAATTCACTAAAAGATAGTAAGGGGAGGTTTGTTCCCTGAAAATTCTCAAAAAGAATAAACTTTGTACTTTACTGCATATATGTAGGCATCCAGAATCATCCTCTGGGGATTTTAGGGACAACTGCAAAGAGATTGTGGAATTTCAGGAAAGTATATTGCTAAGAGCAGACTTCAATCTACTCACAGACTTTGATGGCATACAAGATGGCCCCCATTGTCTTAGGATCTCAAGCTTGTGATGATATTTTAAATCCTGTATGCAGGTAAAAGGTTATTAGGATATATGGGGGAATAAGATGAAGGGATAGCATAATTTACCTACTATTCAAAAAGGGCAGGAAAATACTCAAAGATAGAATGTATAGCTCTTGAGAGCATCACCATCTAGTGTTTTGGAAGGATATGCAACCAAATGGTTTTATTCATTGAACTGAGTAATAGGCTGTTTCTGAAGGACTGGAGACTCCCAATACACTACAGATCCCCTTTACTTTTCTACTTGGAATGGAAGAGTTGAAAAGGAGGCTGGGGAAGGGGATATTACAAATCAGGAAATCCCAACAGTCAGGGAGAAGCAGAAGAAAGACTGGAAATGGGACTTAAAAATTATTCTGCAAAGAAACGAGAATGAGTAGTCTGGTTTAAGTGAATAGCAGGTCTAGCTCTTAAGTAAAAAAAAATAATAATAAATATATAATTTGAAATATTGTACAGAATTACTAAATTACTAAGTATTTGAAAGTAATACAAGCGAATACTTAGTAATTATGTACAATATTTCAAATTATATTTTTTTAATTATTTTTTTTTACTTAAGACGAGTTTAAGTTCGCTACTTCTACTACTATTGTCTTATCTGATAAATATACAGTGATTAACTAGAGATCTACGAACTGAAAATCTTCCACACAGAGAAGTTTCTTACACTGTTTTGGTTTTATATGGTTAAGGACCCTGGGCAGGGAACAGAAGTAGAAGACCCTGATAGAACAGTGTTTTTGTTTGTGGAATGTTTCACTAAGTTATGCAATATGGACACAAGGATGGTAATGACTAAAGTGGATATACAGGGCTTTATGGGAGAGATATCAGCCCCACAGCTTACCTCATTGCAGGTAGGAAATTTAACTAAGCCAATGGTGTGGGAGGAGCTGAAGTCCAAGGTTATTCAGCAAACAAAGGGGACATCACCAGGGCTAGGCAGGATTCCTGGAAATTCATACAGAATGGGAGAAGAACTTATGAAGAAAACAAATTCTATAGTGCTAAATTCAGTATTATCCACTAAAACATTTCCACCATACTGGAAAGGAGTGGTAATATTGGTTATTCAAAAACCTGACAAAGATTCAAGAATATTAAATTCTTACTGACCAATATCTGTGTTAAACCAGGATTAAAATATATTTATGGCAATTTTGGTGTCCAGGCTAAATGAGGTACTCCCAGACTTGATACATAATGACCAACGTGGCTTTGTGCATGGAAAGCAAACTTTTAATAATATAATTAAGACACTAGTGGTCATTCAGGAGGCAAACAAAATGAAAAATTCTGATATGGTGGTTGGTTTAGATGCTGAAAAAGAGTTTGATAGAGTTACTTATTTTCAGTATTAGACCTAATGGGATTTACTATGGACTTCATTAGTCTATTGAAAAACATATACAAAGACACATTTGCAAGTTTAAAAATAAATGCAGAGCTCTCCACAACCTTTCCGATAACAAGAGGGACAAGGGTCTGCTTCCCCCATTTTGTTTGCATTATACCTTGAAACCCCTAGCATTAAAATTTGGAAATTTACAAATAAGACAATATAGGGTGGTTTAGGAGGAAACAAAGATTGTACTTACATGCATGATATGTTGATCTACTTATCTGACCCAGACACTCATCTGGTTCAAGTGCCTCCATTACTGATGAGGTTTGGTGAGCTTTCTGGTTGTAAGATGAATGTAAATAAAGCAAAAAAAAAACTTATTAATAAATTATCAATCATATTCAGAATTGGGAAGAAAATACACAAAGATCTGGCACAGCATGCAAATTAGATATATGAACAGATAAAACAATAAGAGAAATTGTAAAACAGACCTATAAGTACCTTTAAAAGAATGCTTGAAATGTCTGAAAACAGTTGTTTGCTAGAAATAAACCAAGGACAAAAAGTACAAGTGTTACAAATAGTTATTTTACACATAGCCCTTTATCAATTTCAAGCGATCCAATTAAATCTGGGAATTAATTTTTAAGGAATGTAGAGAATGTTATGTGGAGCTTTAGATGACAGTAAGACAAATCAAGAGTGAACTTGGTCAATATAGCTCTTTCATGAGGTAGGGGAGGTCTGTGAATCACAAATGTGAAGATATATTGGAGAGCAGCCTAGTTAAATTTATTTTAAACCTGCATTATGACAGTTCTCATATAAGGTAAATTATGTTAGCTAAACCAGCCTTACAATTACAAGGGCAAGACTCAGATGCTTACCTCTGACAAAATATTAAAATATCTCAGTTTAATATATGGTCAGAAATTTCAAAAGGATTTAAATGGTCATTGTTGGTAGAAAAATGACAAAGGCAACAGCATGGGAAGCCCCAGTAAAGGCTGGAATTATAGAAAAAGGTGGTAGACAATATCTATAGGTTTGGACAAGGAACAAGCTGAAGGAAAAAGATGGAAAGCCCACTCCTTTATAACATGGGACATATTCAAGGAAACATTCCAAGAAATACAACCTGTCTACAGAAGGGATTCTTACAAGTAACAGAAATGCTCTGTGGGGAAAGATTATTACAGACCGTAGACAGGTTGGAGTAAAGAATAGAGGATAAGTATCCAGGTTCTCATTACAGCCAAGAGATGCCTCCAGGTGTTTCTGCAGTTACATCTTACTGACACCTCTAGGAGTCAAATATTGGTTGTTCATATTTAATAAAACTTCTAAAACTGTGCTACATACACAGCATTCTAAGATATCATCTTAAAGTTTACATAATGGCAAATGCAACTATATTGATATTTGGCCTCTATATAGTGCAGGTAAAAATATATTAATTGTTATTCATATAATATTTACTTACACTGTAATCAGTTTCATGTTTTTTTCTAAATATCTCAGAAAGCAAGTATCACAGATAGAACTGTTTAACCTTGTATGAAAGCTCTAAGTTGGGTAAACTAAATGCACCTGACTGCATGTGTGTAACATGACTGGTTGCTGAGATATTGCAAGTAGTTTACAAGCTTAATAATTACTGTGTTTACTGTGACTTATAAAATCCAGTTTAAGACCTAGAACCTAAAGAATACTACCTCTATAAAAGCATTTTGTGCTGAAGAGTTTCTCATTTACATCTCTGTAGTAACCACTGTGGTTCCAGAGACATGAACGTATGTTTGAAATGAAAGATGATAATTTGATTCTATCAAAAAAGCTTAGGCTCTGCCCATTTGAAGTTACACTGTAAACTTCCAGAGCTCCACTGGACAGAATGACACAAGACAATGGAAGAAGGGAAGACAAAATTGGAATCCAAACTGGAAATGGGATGACAGAAAATGTTAGGCTTCATATTATATGGTGATCAATGGGAAAAGGTATACAAGAATCTAAAAGCAGCTAAGATTAGAAAGTTATATATGTTTGCTGGGAAGTGATTACACAAGTATATCTATACTCCAAATAGACCTGTCAGAATGTTCCTAGGAACATCTGGTAAATGTTGTAGATTTGGTACAGGAGACATTGGAAACTGGATGCACATATTCAGGACTTGCCTGAAATGACAGAAGATCTGTGGGGTTTTACAAGACATACTTGGACAAATGTGGTCAGGGAGAGGGTCTCTCTCTCTCTCTCTCCCCCCATATCTTTTTCTTGGCCTCCCAACAGATGTGCACTGGTCAAGAAATAATTTAATTTTAATGAGGATATTGACTGTAGTAGGCAAAAAATGGTTAAGAGGAAATAGAAGAAAGAAGAGCCTCCAAGTAAAGAAGACTCTGAGTCTGATGTACGATATTGAAAGCCAAGAAGCGATCCTACTGGGAGGCATAGAATGCTCTATCTAGAAAAGGAAATGGGGTAGTTGGCAAGAATACCAAAAGAGAAATGGGGAGATTGACATGAAGGAAGCTATTAAGGCATTCTTATGAAACCTACATTTCATGTCATTGTTACATTACTAATATGGCTCAATAGGGTTACAATTGTTTTTTCAGGACTTCTTTTTGACCTGACTTGACCTTAGTGATTTGATTTGTCTTAAATAATTTAAAATGGTTACTTGATTTTACAAAATTAAATGTGTAGTCTTACCAGTCTGATCTTATGGTCCTGGAGTTAATGATTTTGGAAAAGTTTAATAAAGTTGTTTCTCATAAAAAAATATAGATTTCTACTAAATACTTTTAAAAAGATCACATCTTCAAAATAATCTATTAAGCCTTCAGTGCTTATCCAGACTAAGCTTTACTGTATTGACCACCAGACACAAAAAAGCGTGGTCAGAAATAACAATAGACCCTATCCTGTGTCCTCTTACTATAAACAATAATGTCTAGCCTCAAGAAGTTTATTACTTGCATGAGTAATATATATATGTTATGGAATGGAGTTTGTTATATGCTGCAACACATCTACAAATCCCATACTCTTATTTATTTTATTTGTGTATCTATGTATATTACTCAGGATATTGGATAGATCCACAAGCACTCATTTCAGCCACAGCTTGGAAGACACAAAGATAATATTTTCAAAACTTTACTGAAATCAAGGAGTCTTAGTACATAACAGCTAGAATTAATTCATAAAATTCCATAATAGTGTTCCAGTTCCCAGCCAAAACAGTTAAACCCTCCCTAAATATTATCCAGTCCCTTAACAATGTAGTTAGAACATTTTTTTTAAGTCCTGAGAGAGATGTAGACACTTGCCAATGTTATTCAAATTCCCTCAACACCCTTTAATCAAACTATACCTGCCCAGGTTACCCCCTCAATATAATACTGTTAGAATACTGGACCTCTTTCTATATCATAATCACCACCCCTCATGCTTATTATTAGAGTAGCTGATGGAATACACTTTTATATTCCAACTTCTGATTCAAACGGTCAGATAAATGTAGCCTACAATAAGATAATTACAGGATATATCTTCTTAAGATATATAAACAGCCATACACATTTTACCAGGGAGTTCAGACCATAAACATTCCCTAATGCTATGCTCATAATCAGCACTAAACCAATGCCACCTGCATCTCGTAAAATTCACTGGTTATAATCCACATTCTGCAAACAAACAAAAAAACAGCAACAAAACCAACAAATATAAACCCATTCCAAAGTTATATACATACTGCTTCCAATGTGAAGGCTTCATTGCTGTACTGGAATGGAGAAATGTCAGACAAAAAATGTGGCTTAACTAGCCATCCATGAAGATCTCCCTAAAAGATAAACCCCAAAGAAGAAGAAGAAAAAAAGAAAGAAAATCAGCTACTGAAATAATGTACAATTTCTCTCATTTTTCCAAAGAGACCATCTATGACCTTTGGTTAACTCTATAATTCTGAAACCAATTATTTTCCCTATAGTTCAATACAGATTTTATTATTAAATGTGCTCATACACAGTGCACACATGACTTCCTCCAAGTCATTGTTCTGTATCTCCAAAAATCTAAAAGATATAATGGAAAATATATATGAAATTAACACACTATATACTATACCTGTAAACACTGTATTTGGGATTAATATAAACATTATAAAACATGTTCTAAATCTTCAGCTGATATTAATGACTATTGGGACTTAAAGACCATTAATAGTAAAAAAAAAAAATATATATATATATATATATATATATATATATATATATATATATAGGAACCATACAGTTGCATTATATCATATTTAGCCTCCAAAATATTCTTTCCCAACAAATAGTACTAGGAAACATAGATATAACCTACTTGACCTTGGAAGGGTTGGAGCTAGCAGGAGACACTCTTTTTTGAGCTGGTATCTGTAATAGCCATCATTTAATGTTGACTGAATTCTTCTTTTTCAGTGGGAACAGTCAGGTATGAAGTAAAATTACCATGAAAAACGGTTGTTATTTTGAGGATAAAAGCTTAAAGAAAATGCAGAAGCCTGTACTTTTTTTTTTCAAATTGTTCTTTATTAGAGCAGATGAGTGCTGTTTTGCACTCATCACCTCTAAATAAAGAAGAGTAATGTGCTGGGCCCCATTTTGCTTGCTATATACTTTTCTGAAGTAAAAGCCAATAGCCCGACTAAGCTTGCAGATGACTGCAAGCTAGGAGCAGTCAATGAATCTGCAAATAACTCAGCCATCTTGCAAGAAAGTTTGTTCTGAATAAATAAATGGTGCCAAAAGCATGGACTGAAACAAAATGACAAAAATGCATTACTGCATCCTTTGGGAAGTCATCTGCCCAAAGTAACAACCATATTAACAGTACAATCCTAAGAGTTGACCTAGTTGTTCGGAATTTGTGAACTTATGTAGACAGTGACTAACTTTTGACTAATGTGTCCACTGTTGTAAGAAAGTCCTTCTATACTGCACAACTTATAAATGAAGGAATTGTGTCCAACTCTAAGGATGTCAATGCCACCCTTTACAAAGCCTTCATTAGGTCAATCACTGAATATAATGCCCCCTTTAGCATGTATCTGTCTAGACACATACAGTAATTGGAGCATCCACATGGACCTACTCAAAGCCTTGTCACTATACTCTGTATTCTGCAGACTGCTTAGAGCTGACCTGTGTCTGGCATATAAGGTATCTTCCAATCCAATACTGATGCATTTACTGCATATTAGCAAGTCCAATGGTATCAGAAATACTCTGTCTAAGGATTTAAACCTCTTCTGCAACATCAACAGAATGGTTTGGAAGGACAGGTATATCTCGTAGTTCCCCCTGTCCATATTCAAAAGCAACTTGGATCTATGGATGGCAAACAGAAAATTTACTCCAGGACTGCCTTTTCCCCCTTACTACTAATGGACAGATTCAGCTCCTAAATGCCTTAGCCCATGCTTGGGTCCCCTCAAATTATCTATGCTATAATCCCAGTTATTCTCATTAGGAGGAATACATAATTATAGACCATAGGATAGGTAAGGCCAATCTATAACCAAATGGGATAGGAAAGTGGCTCTGTGTGGCACACTGGCTAGTGCATTGGACTTCTAGTAAAATTATAAAAGGCCTTCAAAGGCTGTGGGTTTGAGTCCCACAAGAGTCAACCTATAATTCAAGGAAAAAACAGAAATTGGTTAGGCTTAAAAAATCCCGCAAGGGCAGCTAGCCTACCAATGAAGTTATAAGTAGGCCATAATTCATTAATTCAAGACAAGTCTGTATGAATGCAGTGCAAACATTAAATCTGCACAGTAATTAAGTTAGCACACACATTACTGAAACAACTTTCCTAAAGTCTTAGGCACCTGTATGACAAAGTATCAGGATGTTGATTAAATCAAGAACAGAACAGCTTTCTCCCTAGACAGAATGTGTCTGTGAAATAAGGGAAATGGCTCTAGTAATGTAGCTGTTGATTTATTTAAAAACAATATTGGAGATCTCTTGTCCCTGAGCTGATTCCTGCTGTGCCTGCCAGTCTCTTCATAGTGTCTTCAAACAGCAAAAAATTGTATCCACCCTAGGGCAATATCTTTAAATGCTCAGAATATAATAACCTGAATTTAATTATTCTGTGACAAGACAGTTACTTTATGATATAACAAGAGTAATTTTGGACACAATAAATGTGGCTACTGCCCTCCTTTATAACTTTCTCCATATCCAACAGACAGTACTTTTTCCTTTGCTGTAAATGATTCAAACTGCATAATATACTAGTCTTGGGATCCTCTGTCTCACAAGTCAAGGAAGGTAAAACTTGTCTGCTTTTTCAATATGCAGATCCTCCTTTCTAGTGCCAGTCCATTCATGTATTTGATTAATTTAGCATGAAGTTTAATTAGCTTTTTCCTTCCTCTCATTCTGAAATCTACAAGAAACAAATATTAGGTTTTCTGCTCTTCTCCACCTGATCAACAAGTTGAGCTTGCAAATCTTCAGTTTGAGTATCTGTAGTTCCTTTTCTATGTTTTTACTCTTGCAATGCATCTGACTTATCATTAAGCTGATCTGATTTGGATGTGTGCTTTCAACCTCTTTTTATGTGACTTGAGATTTCTTCATAAACAGAAGGATTCGTCAAGGGCAGGTCCTGACTACTCAGTCTGGTCGACTTCTTCAAAAAAGTCACTTAGGCAATGGATGAGGTTAAATCAGTGTACACTGCATACCTGGTCCTCACAAAGCTATTTAACACCATCCCACAGTAAGGTACTGTAGATACAAATTACTGAGTAGCAACAGAAACACTAGATGCAGGGATTTGAAGTTTGCATGTGACATAAAAAGAACATGCTGTCAAGACAGATATGTGACTTAAAGGATCTTCATGCTCTGGAATAGGTTCTCCATCCATGTGAAACACAGTCTATCCCTAACCCTATTCAAATGCAACCTTGACCATTGAATGGGAAATCGCAAATTCATCCCCGGGCTAGCCCCCATGTCTCTTGTAGACAAAGGACAGCAGTAAACATCCCCTAGCTAGCACTGGATGCGTAATCATAAATTCATTCCCCTGGTTAGCCCCCATGTCTCTTATAGACAAAGGACACAGTAAACATTCCCTAACATGCCTCCCCAAATTACTTTTTAGCAACCTCCTAACATACCCCACCCAATTACGACACACATGTGACAAGGGGATGCAATTGGGTTGGGGTGGGTTGCATAGCTAGGCTTTTAAAGGCTCTGGTGGTTGTTAGCCTAGTACATACCTACAAACCTATAAACTCTCAAAGCTAAATATCAACCCCTATAGAAATGTATTGGCTAGAAAACTGGCTTGCAAATAGAACTCAGGAAGTAAGGGTGGGTGTCTCTACCTCCACCAAAAGACATATCACTAGCAGAGTGCCCCAGAGTTCAGTCCTCGGGCCACTCCTCCTTGACATTTTCTTCTCAAAGGTAAAAGCTAATGTTACGGGTTTATAGCTGACCAAGTTTGCAGATGACTGCAAACTTGGTGCCATCATAAACTCTCCACAGGACGCCAAAGACCAACAAGAGGGCCTGTCCCAAACAAACAGCCGGTGTCAAAAGCGAGGACTAAAAAACTAAATGCAGAGAAATATATAACTGTATCCTTTGGCAAGCATGACTCCCCCCCCCCCTTGTAACTCTCACATTAACAACACCCACCTAAAAATTGATCCCATAGTTAGAGATCTAAGAACCTACACTGACAATGAACTGTCCTTTGATACCAAGTATCTGCTATTGTACGGATGTGCTTTTTCATTGCACAGCTTACATTTAAAGGTTTTGTGTCCAAATCCAGGGATATAATGTTCCACTGTATACAGCACTTATTAGGCCAGTCATTGAGTATAATGTTCCCTTAGATATGTAACTGTTCAAACACTTGTCACAACTAAGACCTATGCAGACTGACTCAAAGCATTGTCCCTGTTCTTGGTATCATGCAGGCTATTGAGAAGCAATCTCTGCCATGCATATAGAGCCAAAGCAGACCATGTTCTCTCAGACCTATTACAAATTTGCAATTCTAGTGGTATCACAAACACCCGCTCAAGGGACGGCAATCTCTTTTGCAAAATTAGCAGAACATTCTGCAGGGATAGGTATGTATCACAGAGAATATCAGTTCTACAGACCTATCTTCCACTCTACATAAAGCAGAGTACTTCTCTTACTCCATTCAAAAGTAATTTGGATGAATAGATGGGCAACCACAAATTCGCCCCTGGTTTAGCACCACTTGTCCTCATGGTAAGGGATACATGTAATTACCCCAACGTACACTTGTTTGGCCAGTCTTTGGATTTTTGTATTGCAAAATATAAGGGCTAATAAGGCTAGGCTTCTTGAGATCTTCACAGATCAATAGCCTATTATGTACCTATAAACCTAATGAATTAAATGTTCAGTCATTACAACATCAAGCCTAAAGGGATACGCTTCACACTGTTATACCACCTCCTCCAGAAAGCCAGTGATACTTATAGTATATTAGGACCAATCAATACTCTGAACTGTACCTCATGGGTTAATTTATGGGTTTTATACTTCTCTTGCATTTTCCCTTTGCTTACTGAGTCATAAGTAGCAACATAGTTTTCAGGTGTTCACACTCTTTCTTTCTTTCTCATTTTAGAATTAACATGGATTTCTGCAGTATTTTAGCCATGATTATGTAATATTTCACATACAAAGCTCCAAAAAATGAAGTTAGCCAGTCTCAATTACAAATAAAAGTCAGGTGCCTCAGTTGTCTGCCCTTTCGGCCATGGAAATTGAGAACAACTTCATGTCAGTTACTGTGCCATGGTGCTGTGAAGACTCTATTTTTAGATTATTCACAGATTATTTTTTAATGTTTAGCAGTATTACCTCAGGTTAAGGTGTTTAAAAAGGTTGGGCTTATCTCATGATTAGCTAATAAAAAGGACAGGTCAGTAAAGGTGTCTATGGTCAAAACTGGTAAGGCAGACCTGTATTCTAGAGAAGGAAAAGAAACAGAATGGGAAGAGGCCAAGAGGAGATTTGAATTGCAGGCTAGTGACTGTCTTCCCTATCAGGGACTGATATCAGAGCACAGATAAAGAGTAAAGGATAGAGAATTCTTTATGACAGACTTGCACGGGTTGTTTTTAACTGAATCTAGAACAGAAACTACTGTTAGAAAAGGGATAATTAGCAGGGCATATAAAATATTGCACAATGTAAGCCGCGGTGGTACAGTGGTAGCATTGTTGCCTCACAGCAAAAAGCTCTCCTGTTCGATTCTCGGCTGGAATGCCTTCTGTGTGGAGTCTGCATGTCCTCCCCGCAGTTGAGTGGCCTCCAAAAGAAATGCATGAATAGGCATGCCTTCGCTGAAGGTTGGGCGTTGGGCTGGCAACTTGGCACCATAAAAATCTACTGCCAATCATTAGCGGACCGGAGGTCCGCTGTGGCGACCCCTAACCAGGAAAAGCCGAAAAGACAAACAACATAAAATATTGCACAATAACTGTAGGAATCAATCAGAAGAGGTCAGAAAAAAACTGAGCAGAGCTATTAGATAAGCAATTTATGAAGAAACAATGGGAGGACATATGAATGGCCCCCAGATATGCAAAAAAGTCTAGAAGAGTTAGGATTTTTGTTTGGAAGTGTTTGCATAGATATTTTTGTACCCCAAGCAGACTCTAAAGAATTTTTCCTCAGTTAGATGGCAAATTTTGGAGGTATGATGGGGAAGAAAAAGATAACTGGGAACATATGTTTTTGGGAATGTAATGAGATGGGAGACTTTAAAAATTCCCTACAGAATACTCTGTCAGGAATACTGGGCAAGCAAATGAGTGTAACAAAGGATTTTTTTTTAGCTGTAATACAGGATCTAAACTGCCTAGACCTAGTAAGGCCTTGATAAGTTTAATTCTGGTGGCTGCAAAAAAACAGTTACTAGAAAATGGAAATCAAAATCTAAACCAACTGTAACTGAAGTACTGAATATTGTAACAGAAACAAAAAAAAAATAGAAATTGTGGGAATAACACACATGCAGAAAAATGTTTTGGAGGAGGAAAGAGATTTAAGAGAAGGCAGAAATTGAATAACTTATTTAATCTTGTTTAGCTTGTGTGATATATAACAACAGATGTGAACTATAATGTTTGTAAATGTGAAACTGTTTATATAGATTAATTACTTTTATATAAATGTAAGTTTGCCAGTGTTACAAGTGATAATTCAATAAAAGTGTTAAAAAAGATAGACCTTTATTTCCTTATCAGGGAAATCTACATTTGAGTATTTTGTACCGACTGTGTTGCCTTTAAGTCAAGAGAGTACTGAATTACAACTGGTATCAGCAACTAGACCGGGTAAAGCATGTATTGCAAGACTGGCGTTATCTCAAGTTACCACCTGTAGCAAGCAAGGCTGCAATAAAACAATTCTTTCACTTTTCTAGTGCTTGCTTTCCAGCTTTCCAATGTGCCTTCATGTCTGCATGTGACTAACCTTCAGAAACTGCTGTTGTTGTGACTACTTATGGCTAGTTGGAGAATAACTGACAGGTTGGCAGCCATGCCTAGGTAAAGAGAGCTAGAAATATCACTCTTTTTAAACAGAAGGTAGCCGCAGATCGTGTGTTTCATCTCTTCTGGAGAGTGGAACTTACAAGAATGGGACAAACCTGTGTAGGAGCTAACATGTCCCTATTATTATATCTGAAAGAGAAGAACTTCAGGTTAACAGAAATATTGATCTGATGCTTACAAGAGATTGTGGGATAAATTAACATACAAATATAAAGTCCAAAGGAGCTTGGAATTCTGTACTCCGGGGAAATTATACACTTGCAATAAAATGTATTTTCACCAATGGCTAAAAAAGAGGCATTAATTATGTCAAAGGCCTAACTGAATACGTCCCAGTGGGGTACCTAGCAAGTCCATGTTGTGTCTCACTGAAAAAAAAATGGAGTGCAGAGGACCAAATGAAGGGAGTAAAGATTAGGACTTGTAAGTTTGCATGGAGCCCAAGAAAGGCAAGTGAGCTTATACACAGTAAATTATGATAGCAACATTTCAGTCTGGCAAAAAATACAATTTTTTAAGCAAAAAGCCAAAATTATTTAAAAAAACAGTAACGTCAAGTTTTCTTCATAAAAATAAGAGTCTCGACAGAGCCTTTGAGGTTACTGAATCAAAATGATAAGAAATATTTATAGATTACAAATAAATCAAGTAACAATTTGCAGTCAACTGACCTTTGAAATAAAGGAACAAATAAAAAAGAAAAAAGTGAAGAGGAGTCAGTAGAAACAGACACACACACACACACGCACACACATATGTATGTATATACATATACATATACATATACATATATATATATATATATATATATATATATATATATATATATATATATATACATATATGTATATACATACATATGTGTGTGTGTGTATGTATATATATATATATATATATATATATATATATATATATACACATACATACACACACACACACACACACACATATATATATATATATATATACATATATATACATATATACACACACACACACACATACATATATATATATATATATATATACATATACACACACACACATATGTATGTACATACATATATATATATATATATACATATACACACACACACATATGTATATATATATATATATATATATATATACATATACACACACACACATATGTATGTATATACATATATATATATATATATATATATATATATATATATATATATATATATATATACATATACACACACACACACATATGTATGTATATACATATATATATATATATATATATACATATACACACACACATATGTATGTATATATATATATATATATATATATATATATATATATATATATATATATATATACATACACACACACACACACATATGTATCTATATACATATATATATATATATATATATACATATATATATATATATATATATATACATACATATACATATACACACACACACACACGCAAACGCAACTATAAGGACAGGCTTTCCTTAAGATGCATAACATATAAATAAATAAATCATATATTGTTATAGCATGTTTGGTCACACTTTACATTTGTTGAAAAAAGTTTTCTTATTAGAATTGGTCGAGTGTGTGTGTGTGTGTGTTTGTAGTGGTAAAAAGTGTGTAGTACCCTAATGTGTAGGGATGGGTTAGGGGCAGGGTTAAGGTTATCTCAAATGAGTAAGGTGGTGCACAGGGGTGATTGAAATAAAGCACAATTTTTATAATGAATATCTCATAAATAAGTAATTGCTTAACCCACTATGTTGCAAAAGATTTAATCTGAAAATATATCGGGCTTCTTTATGGCAAAGCAAATGTGGCACATTCTTATACAGTTGAGTACATCTTTCCTTGTAAAAACAAAATAGTGTATCTGCTGGTATCTTTATTGTGAATACAATGAAAATGTTCAGCAGTGGAATAAGTGGGTGAATTGTTTTTAACATTCATTTTTTTTCTAAAATTAATAAATAGCATTATACCACATCTAAATTAAAAAAGAGTTTTCGTGATGGAGGTGTGAAGCATAACTCTCAAGAATCCCTTTGCCTCATATTTTGCATTTTCCCTATTCAGATTTGTCATTTTCTGGTCAATCACAGAGGATTACAATCAGCCAATAATGCTAGAGATTAGACTGTCACACTTATTATTCAGAAATTGCAGATAGGAGTTTCACACTTATTCTTTTAAAGAGTGTACATTACAACTTCACATTTATTCATCAACCCGAGATGAAATTGTTTTGCTAGGGATGGCTTATACCTCTTATGCCAGGGCTTCTACATACTGGTTAAAGCCTTTGTTGCCCCACAGTGCATTTTTAGGCAGTGTTCAGAAATTGTGTACAAAGCCACTCATTCTTCATTTATGTCTGCCTGTTACATACTCACTGATCATCATTACAATGTTTGCATTTAGCATGTACGTACATAGGGATCACTACAAATGTATATAGTGCAATGATGCATCAGTTGATGGACATTAATGTGTGTATCACATTACCTAAGGATTTATATGTCACATGCTGTCACTGCGGTAATGATTGTCCAGTTTTTCTAGGGTGTTGTTTTGCATTCCAGCTATTTGATGTTGTGTCAGCCAGTGACCATGTAACATTGCTCATCTCATTTGTGTATATATATATATATATATATATATATATATATATATATATATATATATATATATATATTTCAAGTTCATAAGGTATTTGGGAGCTGTTAACCTGAGATACAATTGTGAATTATTCACATACTGACACCTCAACATAAATGTACAAAGCACACATACAACACAGGGAACATGTAATTAGTTTAATTGTCTCAGACAGTCTGTTTGACAATGTAGCAAGGTGTTCATCACGTGTTAATCTCTACAGGCTACAGCTGTTATGCTGTCAGTTTTACTGTGGTTTTACAGTGTAGCACTTGTTTTGGAATGTAGACACGTCAGTAATGTATGCCATAGTATCATGGTATGCTTGTTTTGATGTTATGTGATATTTGTACTGGCTGTGCACACGTTTGTTTGCTATGCATAACAATGGCTGGTTCCTAATTGGTTAGAAAATGGTAGGATTTCCACAAATAAGCTGTGTATTAATGCTGGGTCATGCAGTAGCATAACCTGTTTACATTCTGCAATGGATATAGTGCCCCAGACATTGGTCTTTATTGATATCATCTGTACACATTCATAATAGGACATCAGGAATGTGTCATGCGTATGACTCCCCACCTGCTAACCTCACTTGCTTTTATTATGCAAATTATGCATAATCCTTATAGGCCATATCATCTGAGAAGTAGATTTTAATGACACCTGTAATGTATTGTGAGATGCCTTCTGTATTAAATGCAGGGATCATGATGACAGCATACTAATTGCTGTCTGTAACACTCTTTATGTACAGATCAGTTTGTGTTTAATGTCAGCCATGTTTTGTATGGGAATGTGCAGACTGTTAGACATATTTTTTCTTGTTATGCTTTGGATTCATGCAGTACATCACATATGGTGGTAGAGTTGGGCATACCTTAATGTACTGTGTCATACTGAAGGTGTTCCACCTGTGGATTGTGTCACAGTGGATATGTTATGTACTCATGTAGTTGCTGGAATGCATATTACGTACTTACTGTCATTTTACATGTTTCACTTGACACAGAGTGGAGTGTGTGTGTGTGTGTGTGTGTAGGGATGGGTTAGGGGCAGGGGCAGGGTTAAGGTTATCTCAAATGAGTAAGGTGTTGCACAGGGGTGATTGAAATAAAGCACAATTTTTACAATGAATATTTCATAAATAAGTAATTGCTTAACCCACTATGTTGCAAAAGATTCCATCTGAAAATATATTGGGCTTCTTTATGGCAAAGCAAATGTGGCACATTCTTATACAGTTGAGTACACCTTTCTTTGTAAAAACAAAATAGTGTATCTGCTGGTATCTTTACTGTGAATACAATGAAAATGTTCAGCAGTGGAATAAGTGGGTGAATTGTTTTTAACATTCATTTTTTTTCTAAAATTAATAAATAGCATTATACCACATCTAAATTAAAAAAGAGTTTTCGTGATGGAGTTGTGAAGCATAACTCTCAAGAATCCCTTTTCCTCATATTTTGCATTTTCCCTATTCAGATTTGTCATTTTCTGATCAATCACAGAGAATTACAATCAGCCGATAATGCTAGAGATTAGACTGTCACACTTATTATTCAGAAATTGCAGATAAGAGTTTTACACTTATTCTTTTAAAGAGTGTACATTACAACTTCACATTTATTCATCAACCCGAGATGAGATTGTTTTGCTAGGGATGGCTTATACCTCTTATGCCAGGGCTTCTACATACTGGTTAAAGCCTTTGTTGCCCCACAGTGCATTTTTAGGCAGAGCTGACCCCCCACCCACCCAATGGAGATTCCTACATAACAAAGTCAAACGCCTATTCGGGCAACATCATGGTGGTAATACTTAAAAATAGGAGTCTAAAAAAATAGATGCCTAAAATTGACACCCTCCTGCATCTCAAACACATTCATATTTGTGTAGCTACTGAGACACTATTTAATCACAATAACAGCACTTCCATTATACCAGGGTTTAGTGCCTTTCATTCCTTTAAGTCCCGGAGTAACTCTGGGGGACTATCTGTATTTTCAAAAATACTATCACCTCATGTTAAATTATCCATATCCTTAATAAGGAGCTCATGGAGATCCAAATCACCATTAACAAATCCAATGGTTACTTTATTACTACTACAGAGCCCCATCAATATCCCCAGAAGATCATGGAAATTACCTTGACATCACTGAGCGATTAACTTAACACCACTAAGGGGTTAAATATCAAACCAAATACGTTCTTGCTAGGAGATTTCAATTACTCAAGCATTAATTAGTATAATTACATCTCTAAAAATGGATATACTCAGTGTTTCCTGGATTTTATTAATGTGAATGTGCTACAGCAAATTGTAAAACTACCAACTAGAGGCTCCAATATCCTTGACTCTGTCCTTACAAACTTAACCACTGCATGTACTCCACCATGTATCTCCTTTTCCCTAATTAAATCTGACCACAAGTCAGTCATCTTATCTGTAAGGCTCAGTGGTACCTCCTCACCACCAAATGAGACCATCTTTAGGGACTTCACCAGGCCAAACCTGTTTCAGCTTGTAGAAGATCTCTATGAAATTCCCGACAATACTTTGCAAATGGACCCAACTGAAAGGGCTGCCACATTCACTTCTGAATTTTACCAGTCTTTAAACAGCTCAGTAGAAAAGTCAGTAACTGCTCACTCCAAATATAAAGGTAAATTCAGGAATAAACCTCTCTGGTGGAACTCCTGTATTAATAAACTGTATAACAAAAGAAGGAATATGATGAAAAGTTATAAAAAATCCCCAATACTTTATCTCAGGACCACAATGAAACATGACAACAAGGAACCTAAGAATACTATTACAAAATGTAAAGCAGAGTAAGAGCTTAAGGTTGCATTAGATCCCAAGAAAAATAGAAATCTTTTTTCAGTTATGTCAGGAAATTAAGGAATAATGACCAACAATGAACAGAGACAATCTATAATTATATCACGTGTTCCAGTCTCAAGGATATACCCAATATATTAGCAGACAAATTTAATTCTGCTTTTACCCCATCAACCCATATTTTTGCCCCCAGTATCCCTGAAAATTTATTTTCCCCTAAAATCACATTGGAACTACTCTTAAAATCCTTATCAAACATGTAAAGTATTACTGCCATAGGACCAGACAGGCTGCTTTCTCATTAATGCCAATAATATACTTTCTGAGTAACTTCTTAAACTTTTTAACATCAACCTATCCACAGGGTTTGCTCTTGACACTTGGAAAACAGACACTGTGACTCCACTCCACAAAGGTGGCCCCTCTGCAGATCCAAGCAATTACAGGTCAATCAGCCTCACTAGCCTTATATGCAAAACCATGGACTGTATCATAACAGAGCTCATTTATGCACACTCAAGGAACTTAAATGATCTAGATCCCAACCAGATTGGTTTTGCGAAGGGCAGGTCCTGTCTCTAGAACCTAGTAAGCTTCATTGAAAAGATTACAGAGGCTGTGGACAGTGGTCACTCAGTGCACATTGCTTATCTCGATCTGACCAAGGTTTTGGACACTATCACCCATGTTGTACTATTAACAAAGTTAGACAAACATAATGTAAACCAATATATTGCTTGCTGGATTACAAATTAGCTATCTGACAGATCTCAGGCTGTAAAAGTTGCTGGTAACCTAAAATTGTAAGTAGTAAGGTACCACAGGGATCTGTGTTGGGTCCTTTCCTACATTGCATTTATTTTGCAGAAATCTAGTCCAATATCCCTTAGATGGGATTGACCAAGTTTGCTGATGACTGGAAGCTGGGCACTGTTATCTGCTCATCCACTGATACTAAACACTTTAAGCAAGGTCTGAAATATGCACATTCCTGGTGTGCTGAAAACGGTCTCAGGTTAAATACAAAAAAGGGCTGCATTGTAGCATTCAATAATAAAGCAGTTCACACCTCATATATTTTAAATGGTACTTCTCTTCAAATAGACATGGTCATGTGCAAAAATGGGAAAAGGGGTTGAGGACAGATGGATAAGAGAGCTGGCTACTTATGTTGACAATTCTCAATTATCATGTTTCCACCAGAATCAGGAAATCCTTCTATCTGGCTCAGTTAATTTCCAAGGAACTGTCTTTAAGATTCAAAGAAGTCGTTGTGCCACTGTACTCTTCCCATATCAGACCCTTCAAAGAATACAATGCCCCCTTTTCTATGTATAAATCAAAGTGGGTCTATGTTTATTCATCGAATGGCACATTCATCCATTGGCCATTCATTGCCCACACAGCAACGAACATCACTTTCCACAAAGATGCATATCATCATAAATAAAAACATCAAACAATCATAGCTGGCCAACAGAAAGGAAAAAACACTGACTGGGAAAAGCAATGCAGCTCTTCAGCAAAAAGCAGTGCAAGCTTCAGACATGACTTCCAGTAAACTAGTGGAAAGTATAACACAGCTTCACACAGACCCAATTAAAATAAATGAAACACTGATGGAGTATATCAACTCAAACAACAAAAGGCTGGAAAAAATGGAAGAAGTTTTAAACAGATATTCAGATGAGGTGATAAAACTGCAAAACTCAGAGGTCAAAATTAAGAAAACGCTGGTTGAATATGAGACTGAACAAGAAGAGATGTTTCAAAAAATAATAGAATTAGAGAACAGAGCATGTAGGGAAAACCTGTGATTTTCTGCTGCACCACAGAAGCTGGAAAGAACAGACTGTACTGATTTTATGAAAGTACAAATAAGCAACTGGACTGGTATTCCACAACAGGAATTGTTAATTGAAAGGGCACATAATGTGTATGCTCCAAACCTGGCTATGAGAAAGCAGACTAGATCTTTAATAGACTGTGCCAGTGAAACATTTCCCAATGTTTCAATTGAAAAATGCTTGAAAGAATGAAAAAAAACACAACAGTTACCTAGAAGAATTGTGAGTAAGCTGGAAATGAAGCAGAGACAGGATTTGGGACATAGAGGTGATCAGGAATAAAATCAGTAACTTGGAAATTGACAAATGTGGGATTACAAAGCAATAATTATATTTGTGGCACATGACAAAACAAGCAAATCTGGAAATATTGGACTTTTTTGGACTTTGTTAAACTTGTATGGGACTAACGCATATGCCCTACGTCATTAATGTTCAGAAAAATTTTTAGAGGAGGGAGAAAATTAACTGTAAGAAATGTTTTTTTTCTTAATGGTACTATTTCAACAGTGCATGGTTTTCTTTGCATAGTATAAAGTAAAGTTTTCTCAGTTATTTTTAAGTGTAATTGGGATAATAATGTAAACAGTGCTCCTGTTTTTTTTCCTCCCTTCTTCTCTCTTTCTCCTTCTACAGCTTTAAGAAGAAAAATCTGGTTAAAAGAGCATGACAAAAGAAAAATTAAGCACATTTGTTCTCATTCTTGCATGGGGAATGACTAGATTAAGGCACTTAGCTTGCTCTATTAACAAGTTTTAAGAGAAAGCAACTAAATGAAAAAAGAATATTAGGTATTATACGGCTTTTTTCCAGTAAATAAGTGTATGCTTAGCAATTTTGTATCTGGTTCTCATGCCTCTAGGAGAAATCTGATCAAGAGAAATGGCTAGAAGATAATGTTCTCTGAAAGCATTCAAGTGTTTCCCAGCTCAGAGAGCTATAACGATAAGACAAAACCAGACAACACTTAATAGAAGCACAGGCTGCACTATGCATCTTAGCATGGATAACCTTTCTTTTAGGATAACTCAAGTCAGTGAGTTTGGGTGTCAGTTTGGAACATTTGTTCTTATTAGGAGGGTAAAACTTCAATATTTGAAGATGTACATAGTTTTGTGTGCTATTATTAAGTTAATAGGTTTTAGGGGGTATTGATTGGGGGGGTATTTTTTTGTTTGAGGGCTTTCAATAAAACAAAAAGTTTAGTAAGATGTGACATAGGCTCAAATGGATATGACAAGAAACAATAGTATAAAAGATCAACCTCTCAAACAGTGTATGCATGCAACACAAAAGCTGGAACTAGACATTTAACAAAAAAACTCATACATAAAAGGTGGGAATAATAACTTTTTAAGACAAGTATGCTTTCTGTAATGTCTTTAAATGCCAATGGTCTCACAGATAAATACTAAAAAGAAAGAGTTGTGAACTATATTAAAAATGTAGAGTGCAAATAGCTATACTACAGGAGACACACTTGGAAAAAAATGAACATGTGAATTTGACAAAACTTTTCAGGATGGTTATTCAGAGGAATATCTGGGGCAAAGGAAAAGAGGAGTACTCATATTAGTTGCAAGAGGAGCTCAAATAGTGATAGACGAGGATAAAAAAGTTAAAAGTGGTAGATTTGCAGGACTAAGGGACTACTATCAAGGGGGGAAGATTACACTGGCATGTATTTATATTCCACCTAAAACTGCTATAAATGGAGCTTAAGAAAATCCTGGGAGAAATAATCAGCTTTTAGCAAGGTATATATTATTTATAAGTGAGGAATGGAATTTAATTTGCAACAGTGAAGATGTGTCTGGTGGCCCAGATGGGAAAATATAACAAAAGAGGGTAGTTTTTTTAAGAAATTTATGAAAATATTTGGCATGGAAAATATGAATTCAGTACTAAGAGTTCAGAGTGAATTTACATATTATTCCTCAAAATACAAAAACTGGGCTAGGCTAGACAGAATTTACATTTCACAGGAACATGCGCATTTAAATGAAGTCTTGATATACACCCAACAACTATTTCAGATCATGCGCTAATAATAACTAAAATAAAAACAAAGGGTAATGAAATAAAAATGAGACACTGGCGCTTTCCTACCTACCTGCTAAAAACAGAGAAATTTAAGGGATAGGTAGTGGAAATTATTCAGTCGCTATTAGAGAAGATAGAAATTTCTTCTGAAAATACAGCTAGGGAGTGGGATAAAATTAAAGTGGAGATTAAAAATAGGGTGAAAATAAAAGAACGGGAGATGTGGTTAAGAAGTAAAAACAATTATTTAGAGGTACTGACAAATGTTAAAGTATTGCAAAATATGGGGAATCCCACAGAGCAAGAACAGCAGCTGCAGAATGCTAAACAGAAAATAAGGGATTACCTTGATAATATGCATGAATTTATAAAGACTGTTGTTAAGCAACTGTTTCTTGATAATATCTCTAGAGCACAAAAACTTTTATCACAATGGCTCAGGCAACAGAAAGCAGAAAGGGCTGTTACCAAGCATAGGGAGCCTATAACAAGGAAGATAACAAGGGATCCTATAGAAGTATTAGAAATATTTTGGAAATTCTATGAAAGTCTGTATAAAGCATAGGAATATGGAAATCAAGAAAATGTATAAATGGAAATGTTTATGGAAGAGTTAAATATGCCACGGTTAGAGGTAGATGAGGTTCAATCACTAACAGTTAGGAGAGGAGGAGATGAGATAACAATGCTGATGTTTAACCAATCTACAGGAAATTCCCCAGGAATAGATGATATTCCTATGCAAGTGTGGAAGCTAGGGGGAAAAACTGATAAAGATATGGAAGGTTTTGTTTAACAGTATTTTAAGAGGAGGAGAAGTGCCAACATCCTGACAGAAAGCAGTGGCAGCTCTAATACCTAAACAGGGTAAAGATCCATCAGATCCAGCTTCATACAGGTCTGTTTTAATACTAAACCATGATTACACAATGTTTATGTCTATAATTGCTAAATGAATTGCAAATGTGATGCCAAAATTGATAGATATGGACTGATGTGGTTTTGTGGATGGGAGGCAAACATTTGACAACACTAACAGAACATTGATGATCCAGATGGAAGCTGAATATAAGAAAATACCACTGTTGTTGGTAGGTCTTAATGCAGAGAAAGCATTTTACAAAGTAAGCTGGGACTTTATGAGCAGGGCAATTGAAGCATTTGCACTCCCTGATAAAATTATAAGGTTGATTAGGAGGATATATGAGGGATCATAGGTGAAGATTAAAGTATGTGGGTTTCTCTCTGATAATTTCTGCTTGAGCAGAGGAACAAGGCAGGGGTATTCTCCTTCTCCTTTGTTATTTGCTTTACATTTTTAACCATTGGCAAAGAAAACAAGAGACTCAGAAATTCAAGGATATAGTTGGTATGGCAGTCAAGAAAAGCTGGCTCTATTCGCAGATTATATTACTTTATACCTGATAAAACAAGAAAAGTACATTACAGTGTTGAACATTTTGAGACAGTTTCAAATCTTTTGAAAACAAGGCAATAACAGTAAATTATGTACCCACACATAAACTGGTTCAGCGATATCTATATTCATGGGGACATGATAAAATGAATCATTTAGGAGCATGGATTAAAAATTATTCCAGTGTGGCAGCTATGAATATGTAGGAAGAGACTAAACAAAAGATAATACAAAAACTGAGAAATTGAAAGCTCTGTTATACGAATATGGATAATAAGATACAAGTAGTTAAAATGTTTTAGTCCCTTTAGTCTTATACACAGGTCAAACATATTTTATTAACCACAGGAGAAGTTGTGGATAGCAATTAATAAAGAGCTGAAATATTTTATCTGGGAGGCAAAGTTAAGGCTCCTATATATAGCACAAGCAGAAACCTATAATTCAAAGTGGAAAGGGATGATGATGAAATGGGGGGAAGCTTAAGAAATAAGGAGAGACAGGAATTTTGGATGTAGATCTTTAAGAAGAATAACAATAATCATACAGAATATTATATTCATAGAGTAGCAGAAAGTATTCTAAGAACTAAGTTAACACAGGAATGGAGAAAAGAGATTCTGCTGATAAGGATGACTGCAACTAGGGATACGGACAATATGCAAGAGGGGGCTGGAATTTATTGGAGAAAACTGGCAAAGGAACCAAGGTATCGGGAGCAGATAACTAGAGAGGTAAAGGTAATAGAATGGGAAGATGCCAAGAATTTATTTGGACTGCAAGTTAAAGATTGCCTTCCCTACCAAGGGTCAATACAGAATATAGGCAAAGAGAAAGAAATATGGGATCCTAAACGAAAGACCAGCACTGGTAGAGTTTTTAGTAAAGTCTAGAACAAAAGCTGCTGTTAAAAAGGAATAATAAGTAGAGCATACAAAATATTGCATAACTATAAGAATCAGTCAGAGAAGGTTAGAAAGGATTGGAAAGAGAGACTGGATAAGCAATTCACACAGAAACAATGTGGGGATATATGTCTGTCTCCTAAACTTGCAACAAAACCTAGAAGATTTGGGATTTTTGCTTAGGAATGTTTACACAGATATTTTTATACCCCAAGTAGACTCCAGAAAAATGTTCTCAGATAGATAGCAAATGTTGAAGGTGTGATGAGGAAGAAGAGGCAAGTGTGAACATATTTTCTGGGAGTGTAATGAGTTAGCAGACTTTAAAGATTCTCTGCACACTACTCTGTCAGAGATAATGGGTGAGCAAATTGTTGTTACTAGGGAAATTATTTTTTGAAGCTATGATACAGACTTGGAATTGTCTAGACATACTAAGGCCTTGATGAGTCTAATTATAGTGGCTGCCAAAAAAGCAATTACTAGAAACTGGAAATCAGAGTCTAAACCAACTGTACTAGAAGCAGTTAATATAATAACAGAGATGAAACAAATGTAATTGGGATCTTTAGAAAGGGCTAGGAGCAAATTACACAGGAAAAAAATGGGAATTGTGAGAACAATAATTATGGGTGAGGATTGATGTTTAAAAGAGGACAAGACTTGAATGAGCTATGTGCTGTCTGACTGACAATGATTGGGTAGATTATAAGTGATGTACAATGATTGCAACTAAAATTATGTCAGTATGGTCTATGATGTAAAATACTAGCAAATGCGACTATGTCAATATGATTTTTCACTTGTATAAATGTATGACTGCCTACATCACAAATTATATCACAAGTGATAATTTAATAAAGATTTTTCTTGTTTAAAGAAACACATACATACAAGCAGATTAGTTGATGATATCCCATATTCCTTAATCTAAGCATGCATGCGTGTGTGTGTGTGTGTGTGTGTGTGTGTGTGTGTGTGTGTGTGTGTGTGTGTGTGTGTGTGTGTGTGTGTGTGTGCGTGTGTGCGTGTGTGTGTTTATACTGTGTGAGTGGCATCTCGTCCAGGTTCCTGAACCTTGCAACCCTAAATAAGATGAAGAAGATATTGAAAATGAATGGGTAAATTAATTCACTGGTATCATTTTGTAAGTATGAAAGTGTGTGTAACAATTGGGGCAAAAATATTACTAAAAATCTTGGATAAGAAATTATATTTATTCTGGCAAATACATACAATATTCATAATTTACAGTATTTTTGACATGGGCTTTACAAAATACATAAGATTTATAAACTCTGTAGCATAGACCAGTAAAATCCATGTGCTTTTTACAACCTCAGAAGTTTCATCCTCAGTAGAATTCATCCATCCAGTCATGCCTAGGGGTCGCATCTGACTCCTGCTGTAACCATCTGAATAGCCACCAGTATACATGAGGTTACTAGACAAAAAAAAGAATGGAAATAGATTGCCAGGCCTTTCTTCCGTATCACACACAAACCACATGCACATCTATGGAATTTAGGTTAGCTGATATGCCTATTGCATGTGCAATACCACACCATTGGCCCAGTAATCAAGGAGCCTCAATCCTCACCACTGTCAGTAGTGGGGGATGTACACATTGGAAGGATGACAGGTATACACACAGCAAAGTGCAATTTCCCTTAAGAGCACACAGAAACCACAGTCAGTCTGGGGCTGGTTTCTCCCTCTTTCTTCAGATCCCCAATAAGACTCCCCAATGGCACAGCTATAGAGTTGAGCTCTCAGCTGAGTGACCGAGCCAAGGCCTCCAGTGCCCTTTCTGTCCAACCAGTGCTTCATGTCCCTGCCCAAGTAGCTGACACACAGAATATTTGAGGTTTGAGTTATACACACAGGCACACACCTGGGAAAGGCTGGCACAGGTTTACTAGCTATGCTCCCTTCTGCCCAGACTATAAGGTAGTTTCCCATGCCACCAGTCACTTTCTATCAGCTACTTTAAGGCCCTTAGCAAAGGGTGTCCAATCTTACTGTGTAATGCTACTATTAATTTAAATGGTAGTTTGACTAAGAGCAAGGTTATTAGGAGTGGCCTACACAGTGTCACCAAATAGATATGCAAGAACTCCAAGAGCTTAAATATCTCTAGACAGACCAGCCACAATTGAAAGGTTTAAATATATTAATAATAAATAATAAAAAACAAGACTATATAAAATATGTATTCACAGTGCTTTCAGAGTTCAACATCACAGGAAATATTTAAAGCATTGCAGGACAGTCTCAAATAAATACAGATAACATCTAAACTAATCTTTATTATATTCCTAATTGTATCTAAGTGAAATTACTATACCCTAGACTTACTTACTCATAGCAAGGTAAGACAGATGTGATGAGTGGGTTTTCCCAGCTGATGCTGCCAAGTCAAAGACAAAACTACAAACTGCACTGTCTCTCTCTCACTCTCAGATAGTTCTTAAATTAATATTTCAAATACTGCTGCTGGGATACTTGCAGGATGACATCACTTTTGTCATCTGACTACCCCAGGTGAAAAAAACATTGCTAGAAATTGCCAGCATTTGCCATCTCCCTGTGAAAAATACATAGCCCTCTTAGATTTTTTATCAAATGATGGAAGTCGTAAAATAGTTTACATCCCTTCACATGTAAAGACAATATAAAACAACTTCTATTTCTACATATTGTGCCTGTTAATGCACTAAAACTGAGATATACCATCTTTTGTTTGTGGCCCAGCTATAAAGTAACTTAACATCAACCATTCTTCTGAAGTTTTGCAAGTTAATCTCCTGTGTTTCAGTCTTCCCTGTTAAACAGTTACAATAGTGTATATAAAAAAATCTCTTCAGCACACATCTATACAATATGACATACAGTTCTAATACATTTGTAACACAAGCATATGAATAATGTTGACATTCACAAATGACACATAACCATTTACAAACTTCCAGACAGCTTTGCTGGCAATATCTTCCCCTGTCACACTTCTATATATATCATATTAATATTCACAAATGACATATAATTATTTACAAAATTACAGATACCTGGGCTGGCAGTATTTCCTTCTGTGACATCCCCCCACCCCCGAAAACACAAGCTAGTTTTTAAGTGACCCTTAAGAAATGTTGACTGAGAAGGTTGCCTATCTGGGATCTGGGAATACCTTACCCCATTCTCTGTCTTGAGATTCCTGCTGCCTTGGCATTGCTAACCCCAGTGCAGTACTGCACTGCCCTATCATACACCTGCAACCCCAGGCTCAGTCATAGTAATTTGGGATTTGGCTGGCTGGCTCCCTGTAGCCATAGATCCCCCTCAGACTCCTCCTGCCTTGTACTGCAAATATTTAGCACAAGGCCTCCCTATCATGGTAAGGTTTCATCATGTTAACATGGTACAGTTTGTGCCCCTGCCTAGCAGTCCTACCATGTAGTTAACATCACACTGACCTTCCTTACCACTTTGAAGGGTCCCTCCCAAGCTGCTACTAGCTTGTTGTGTCTGACAGGAATGAGAACCATTACCTGCTGCCCTACAGCATATTCTCTGGCTCGAGCATTCCTGACACACCAGACCTTTTTCTGCTGTTGGGCTTCTGCCAGGTCCTCCTGGGCCAAGCCTATGAGTTCCCTGAGCCTTGTCCTGAGATTTAGGGCATATGCCACAACAGACACCTTGTGGGATTCACACTCACCCTCCCACTCATTGCAAATCAAATCTAGAGGTCCCCTCACCCTATGCCCATACAGCAACTCAAAGGGTGAAAAACTGTGGATTCCTGGGGCACCTCTCTGTAAGCAAACAATAGATGAGGCAAATGTTTGTCCCACTCCCTCTTAAACTGATCTGCAAATGCCCATAGCATGGTCCTGAGTGTAGAGTTTAACCTCTCAGCAAGTCTGGGGATGTTAGGGTGGTCTTTAAGTGCTTCACCCCACAGTACTTCCACAGACAAGCCAGCAAGTCTGACATGAAATTGGCACCTCTGTCAGTCAGCATTTCTTTTGGAAAACATACCCTGCTGAAAATTTCTAACAAAACATTTGCCATGTTTTCCACCTCAATGGAGGACAGGGCCACCACCTAAGGTTATCTAGTAGCATAATCTACTATCACTAGGATATACTTTTTCCCTGTGAAACTTGGGGTAATCAGAGGCCCCACAATATCCATAGCTACCCTCTGAAATGGCTTCTCAATCACAGGCAAAGGCATCAAAGGAGCTTTGACTTTGTCTCCTGCCTTGCCTACCTTTTCCTACAGCTCACAAGTCCTGCACTACCCTGTTACATCTTTGGAAATCCCAGGCCAATAAATGTTCTGCATAATACACCTCATTGTATGCTTTATGCCTATATGACCTGCAAAGGGTATATCATGAGCTATGGCTAGAAGTGCCAGATGGTAGGCTCTGGGCACTACCAACTGCTGTATTTTCTCACCCTCTAGCTCTCCCTCAAGGGTCCACTCTCTATACAGTAACCCTTTGTCCCAGTATACAGATTCCCTCTTCCCTTGCGAATCAGGTGCCTCACTAGCTACCTCCTTCAGGCCTTGTAATGTAGGGTCTGAGAGCTGAGCCTGTCTCAGCTCTCTCCTTGTAACCCTTCCCAGCTCCCCTTCCACAGGAAGTCTGTTATACTCTGACAGCAGTGCCTCACTGGCAGCCTGGGTACTACTACTCACCTCTGCCCTTGCAGTCACTCTGTCTAAGAGAACATTAGTACCCACATGCAGCTGTAGCTCATCTTCATTCTCACTGCTACTGGGTAGATCCCTCCCTGAACTAACCACCTCACCAGTCCTGGCTGCAAGTGTGCATTTTTTCTGGGTCCCCAAGCAGGCTACCAGACCCATATGCTTGTCTCCAAGCCTAACTGCGTGTCACTGCATGCACACAAGGTACTGCATTATCAAAATCATTCCCTATCAGAACATCTGCAGTGATATCCTCAAACATACCTACTTGCTGGCTTCCTTTTCCACCTTACCAGTCAAGGTGAACCCTAGCCAAAGGTATTTGGAATGGTGTCACTCCTAAAGCTCTGGCTTGAATAGACTGCCCAAGCAAGTAGTGTTCCGCTTTAACCATTGCAGGCTTCACAAATGTTAGGTCAGAGGCTGTGTATCTCTTAGTAGTGGCCTGTTTCCCATTTGCTAAGATAGAATAAAACCTCTTGTGGTAGTTTGTTACCCTTGTTGTCTCTAGACAACTCACTGCTGGCATTCTGTCATTCATTCCCACTTACTGTCTCTCCCAACTTTTGTTCCCCACCTTACCTCTGTGGACATCTATATGCTACATGGCCCCACTGTTTGCATTTAAAACATTTAACCCTTGGTCCTGGATGTATACCTGGACTAGTGGCTTCCCTTGCTACTGGTGGGCTCTGCTGGGCAGTCTAGACTGCCCACCATGGATTCCCTTAGACCCATGAACAGCAATGGGTATCCCTTTCCTGTGCGGTGATGCCCTGTTTGCTAAGTATAGGTCTCCCTTCTTCCCCAACTCATCTCCAGTATTGCATTGCCTATCTGCTAACCAGATTCTCATGCCCTCAGGCAAAGTGCTGAGGGCTTGTTCCCTCATCAAAAGGTCTGCTAGCCCTTCAAAAGTGGTGGCCTGACACACACTCACCCATCTATGAAAATAAGTGCCTAACTCAGCAATATATTCACACACACTTTCATCTGCCTTGCATCTATGCTCATGAAACTTTTTTTCTATAAGCTTCAGGTGTTAACTTAAAACACTCTAACAAACAATTTGTAACAGTATTATAATTTAAGCAATCAGTATCAGACAATTTAGAAATAGCAATTACAACTATACCATGGAGTAAGGGGGTCAGGAGCCGTACCCAGAGCCCTTGGTCAACATTATACTGTTTACATACCCTTTCAAACGTATGAATAAAACTGTCAAAATTATCATACTCTGTAAATTGTGGAAGAAATTTACTGACCTTTGTGGCTACTAGTGTTTGTTAACTTCCTTCCTCATTATCTCCATGACCCTGGCAAAGAGTCAGCATCTCCTTCTCATGTTGTCTCTGTCTCTCATTCTCCTCAGCTTCCAGACATCACAGTTTCTCATGTTCCTTAGCCTCCAGACATCTCAGTCTCTCTGCTCCTTCTGTTTCTAAACATTTGACCTCCAGTTCAGGTTTCTTTAAATCCAGATGGATTGTTAACTCCTCGGTGGAAAGGTTGAACTGTCCATTTTCTAAGAGTTGTACATATCCAAGGCCAAGGCTACAGGAGTTTGATATCCACACCACTGAATCCTAATATGTGGGTATCCCACCACTGCAAACCAATTAATACGTGATGTGGATATCCCACCACTGCCACCAATTAATATGTGATGCCCCACCACCGGCCTGGTAATCAAGGAGCCTCAATCCTCACCACTGGCGATATTGGAGGATCTACACAATAGGATGATGACAAGTACACACACAGTAAAGTGCAATTTCCTTTAAGAGCGAACAGAGACCACAGTCAGTCTGGGGTTGGTTTCTCCCTCTTTCTCCAGATCCCCAATAAGACTCCCCACTGGCACAGCTATAGAGTTGAGATCTCAGCTGAGTGACCAAGCCAAGGCCTCCAGCACCCTCCCTGTCCAACCAGTGCTTCATGTCCCTACCCAAGTAGTTCACACACACACACACACACACACACACACACACACACACACACACACACACACACACACACACACACACACACTTTGAGGTTTGAGTTATACACACAGAAACACACCTGGGAAAAGGCTGGCACAGGTTTACTAGCTATGTCCCCTTCTGCCCAGACTATAAGGTAGTTTCACCTAGACCAGTCACTCCTTATCAGCTACTTTAAGGCCCTTATCAAAGGGTGTCCAATCTTACTCTGTAATGCTACTATTAATCCAAACGGTACTTTGATTAAGAGCAAGGCTATTAGGAGTGGGCTGCACAGTGTCAACAAATAGATATGCAAGTACTCTAAGAGCTTAAATATCTCTAGACAGACCAGCTACAATTGAAAGGTTTAAATATATTTAATAATAATAAATAAAAAAACAAGACAAAATGAAATATGTATTCACAGTGGCTTCAGAGTTCAACATCATAAGAAATATTTAAAACAACATTGCAGGACAGTCTCAAATAAATGCAGAAAACATCTAAACTAATCTTTACTATATTCCTAACTGTATCTAAAAGAAATTACTGTACCACCCTAGACTTACTTACTCACAGCAAGGCAAGACAGATGTGATGAGTGGGCTTTCCCAGCTGATGCTGCCAGGTCAAATACAAAATACAAACTGCACTGTCTCTCTGTCTCAGAGAGTTCTTAAATTAATATCTCAAATACTGCTGCTGGGCTACTTGCAAGATGACATAACTTTTGTCATCTGACTATCCCAGGTGAAAAACCCCACTGCTAGAAACTGCCAGCATTTACCATCTCCCTGTGAAAAATACATAGCCCTCTTAGATCTTTTGTCAAATGGTGGAAGTCATAAAATAATTTACATTCCTCCACATGTAAAGACAATTCAAAAAAAAACATTTAGCTCTAGACATTGTGTCTGTTACTGCACTGAAACAGAGAGATAACTGGCCGGATTCATGAAGGCTTGCACGGAGTCTAAGAGTAGAGTAAGACTCCAGACAGCCAACATGTCTGCTGAGCGATCCAGGAACAGCCGGCATGGGCGTGCATGAGAGCTCTTAAAAACGACTCTTGCACGGACAGTGTTAGGATATGCAAATTACCTCATCTGCTGCTGAAAGCTATGCAAATGAGGTAAATTTGTGATCCAGGAAACACTAACCTGTCCGGGTAAGAGTAGTGTTATTTGCAGAAATGTACTCAGTTGGTAAATGAGTACCGCTCTGCAAACAGCAAAACGGAGCTATGACAGCTCCATATAAAGGATGCATCCAGTTGAGGAAGCATGCCACTGGCCAAATATAAGGCCATTGGCATTATTATGTGTGCAAAATAATAAAAAAAAATTTTTAACCCGATCTTCGATGTTTAAGCATAGCGCAGTGCCGCACAAACGTGCTGCGCTCTAAAAACCAGAAAAAAAGCCTAAAAATAGGCATTTTTATTACATATATTCATCTGCCATGCAGGTGAATGACAGGCTGAAGACAACATGGCTACTGAGTAGAGGTTGCTAAGGGGGGAAGCTCAGTCTAAGGGATGCAACCAAGCATTAGTAGGCAATCCTATGCAAATGAGTATACGGATAGTGAATCCCAATTTTCCCTGCCATGTGAACCATGTCCCTAGAGTGTAAGAGTAGGATTAGGGGAGTAACAGAGTAGAAGATAGGTGACATCATGAGGGGGGGTGTATGTTACAAAGACTGTAAGCTTATTGGAGCAGAGTGTCATGTGTTTGCTGTGAGTTACTCAGGACTGAAAGAGGAGTGTCTACAGTTGTCTGAACTGAAACCCAGAAACTGAAGGTGTATGCTGTGGCTATCACTAATGTTTCTTACAAAGATGCTTACACTGTGTGCGTGTACACGCTTGTAAACCTGTCTAAGGCTGTGTGCATGTGTGTGCACCCATGTAAGCCTGTGTAAGGCTGTCTAAGCCTGTGTGCGCACATGTGCACCAGCCTAAGCCTGTGTAAGCCTGTATGTGTGCATGTGCGCTCGTGTGTGCGTGTTTGCGCTTGTTTGCGATTCACTGCCCCCTGTGGAAACAGAAAGGGAAAAGGAAGGAAAAGAAGAAGTAGGAAGTTAACCAAGAAGAACTAACAGACCTGCCTGGTGAAATCAATCAGAATCAGTCAATTACACAGGCAGTACACTAGCCCAGCCCAGCACTTAAAACTCTGCAAACAACATTCCCCCATGTTTTTCTCAGAAACACTGCAGTCTACAAAGAGAAGTGAAAACTTAAAAAGCTTAACTGAGACAAAAAAATGTTAGGGGCTGCCATTGCTATTACAAGGCAACATGTGCAAGATGCTGAGGGTGGTGCCATTGCAATTGCTGCTGAGCAACCCACAGTGAGGAGATGGAGAAGAGTGTACAGACCCACAGTAACCTACCAGGGGCTACATGAGCTGGAGATAGTGGAACGCTATAGAGTGGACAGGGACCTCCTGCAGCAAATTGTTGAGCTGTGCAGGCCACGCCTCACATACAGAACCAACAGAGGGGAACCCATCCCAGTGGAAACCAAGGTATGTGTTGGCCTAAAAATACTAGCAACAGGTACCTTCCAGAGACCAACTGGTGATATGATGGTTATTTCACAGGCATCAGCATCCAGGGTAATGCACCAGTTCCTGAATGCCATGTCAGCACATGTCGGTGATCATGTATATTTCCCCAATTCCTGTGAGGTATTGACCAGCAATACGCATCTCTTCCAGCAAATAACGGAATACCCTGAGGTAGTGGGTGCAATTGACTGCACGCACATACACATCAAAGCACCAGCTGGTGAGCGGGGTAGGGTCTACATTAACCGCAAGGGCTTCCCCTCCATCAACTGCCAGGTCATGTGTGATGCCCAGGGCATAATACTGATTGTCTGTGCTAGCTGCCCTGGAAGCTACCACAATTCCCATATCTGGCATCTGATGCAGCTGTACCAGACATTTGCCAATGGGGACATCCCTGACGGTCACCTAGTGGGGGATGCTGGATACGCACTGGAGCCGTGGCTGATGACACCCATCAGAAATGCACACACACCTTAACAAGATCTCCATAACGAGGCACACACACAAACACGAAATGTAATAGAGCGTGTGTTTGGGATGCTCAAGTCACGGTTCCAGTGCCTGGACACATCTGGTGGAGCCTTGCAGTACTCACCAACTACATGTACCCAAATTGTCATGGTATGTGCCATGCTACACAGTATGATCCTGCAAAAACAGCTGTAGCAGGAACAGCATGGGGCAGGGCCACACAGCCCCCCACCACTGCCAAGGCCTGCACAAGCACAGCGTGACTCGGAGGAGGAACAACCTGAGCCTGCCCCAGTAGGCAGAAGGAGGCGTGCCCAGTATGCCTTGGCAAAGAGGCAACGCATAGCACATGTACCTTACCCGACACCTGCAGCAATTAGAAAGACCCCAAAAGTATCTCACCAAGAGGATCAAGGGTCTCAAACAGATGCCATATGCTGCTCGGTTAAAAAAACTCCAGCTCTACTCAGTTGCATACCGCCTACTTTGAGGCGATCTATGCCTGACATACAAAGCTATGTCAAATCCAGAATTAATGGACATGCTCCACCTCAGTAAATCTAAATCCCTTAGAGCCACACGCTCGAGGGACTTGAACCTCAGCACAGAAATAAATAGAACATGCTGGAGGGACATGTTCATAACCCAGAGGCTCCCTTCACTTTGGAATAGAATTCCAGTTCAAGTGAGGCAGAGCACCTCACTGAATCTCTTCAAGAAGAATCTCGATAGGTGTATGGAGGATCGTAGGTTTGTTCCAGGGATTACTCCCATGTCACTATTAGACAGAGGCACAGTAAACTAAACCTTAAAAAGGGCACAGTATACTCAAATCAAGGGGTGGCGTAAGCCATACAGAATTGGGCTAGGCTTATAATTGCCCCAGGGCAGATAGCCTAGTATGAACCTATGAACCTATGATACCTCTCTCTGACTCGCACATAAAATAAAAGGGATGCCTAACTTGACACTACCTGTGTCCAAACATGTATAAGGAGTGTAGTATGTGCATCCAACATAGGCAGCCCGGCAGCACCACCTGAGGCATGATTGCCATGTTTTAAGCAATATAAAGCAGTGCTAAGCAGCATTTACCAATATTTAGTATACGTAAACAAAATTGCCCGTGTTAACTAGTGCAATGTTGGGCAACGTTGAGCAATGTTGGGCAAGGTTGGGCAAAGTTGAGCAAAGTTAGGTAAACATGCTCATATTTGCTTTACTATTCCTTAAGCAGTCTGGTCTGCCCAGCATGAAAATAAAAATCAGTAACAGGACTCGAACCTAGGATACTTTGCACTATAGTCACAGTACTGAACCACTAAGCCATGATAGCATTTCAGTGGCACTGACACAGCAGGACAATTGTACATTAATGCAAACACAAAGAAATGCTGTATCATGCCCCTAAAGAGGCATATGGGTAACCTCCCCCACAGGCCTATGCAGACAGAGAACATCAGGCCAGGCGGTGTGATGTGGGTTATGTAGGCTATGAAGTCGCAATCTAATATACGTGACATTGGACACTAGGATTTGTAGCACAGTAGTATGCCTCAAGCCAGTACGATAGGCAACAGTACAGACTGAAATGGTGTACCATACATAGCAGTGCAGGCATAGCAAATGTGTATAAGAGTCAGGTGACACCTTCATCCTATGTACACCCGCAGTAACAATCAGGTGTGCCCCCGGGTAGAAATGTACAAAGAATAGCTGTCCCTACTGTATGTAGTAATGTTGATAAGTCTATGCAAAGTGTCTCATGGAAGCCCTGCAGGCACAGCATGATCCCTGTTGATCTATGACACAAAGGTGAGCCCTGCTGTAAAAATACAACTTGATTTGCCATACACATATAGTATAAATGCCTATACTGGGCGTGCTCACACACTCCAACAAATGTAGTGGATTTCATTCAGCATCACACTGAAAGGTCATACTGGGCATGCTCACACACTTAAAGAAATTAAGCAAATGTCAGGCAGCAACATACTGAAAGTTCATACTGGGCATGCTCACACACTTAGGTTAAATACGGATGTGATAATAAGGGAAATATGGACAAATGTGGATAGTCATCTCTACTTCCAGAAACAAATTCACAAAGTGGTCAGAAAATCATGCCATGTGTTCACACAAACTGGAGGTTCCCACTACTCAGCGGTCATCAGACCTGTCAGAGAGTACCACACCACACTTGTGATGAATCTGACTAGGCATGTTCAGCAGCCAGAAAGACCACTGAAGTACCTTAACAAGAGGATTAGTGGCCTCAAATAGTTGCTCCATACAACAAGACTGAATGTAACCCAATCTGTACTCTGTTGCATACTGTCAACTCAGGAGATCTCTGCCCAACAGACAGGTCCATGTCACGACTACACTCAGATCTGTTCTGAGTTACAGTTCAATGGCACTAAATATACAGACCCAACTGATATTGCCAACATCCTGGCAGATAGGATCAGTGTTAACTTTACCCCCCCCCCTCACTCATGAAAGAGCACATCTCTATAATGGAAGACTGCAGAGTTGCTGTCATCACGGCTGCACAGGTAAAAAACACTCTCCAAAGCCAGTATCACAGCAGCCATGGGACCAGATAACATCCCAGGCTGTGTAGCATCTACTTCCCTGAAGTAAAATGTAACATGGAAGGTCTGTGGCAACTGAAGTTTCCAGAGGACTGAAAACTAGGAGCCATAACTGTAAACACTAAAGATGTGGACATCCTACAAAAGGGCCTCACTGAGACAGATGGCTGTTGTCAAAGCCATGGGCTTTAGCTCAATGTCAAAAGGTGCATTGTCATCCCCTTTGGTAAAAACTCTGTAGTCAAGAACTACAACATAGGTGGTAGTATACTTCATACTGAAAGTGTGACAAGAGACCTTGGGTCACAGGTGGACAGTGGACACAACTGTGATAACCAAATTCCCACAGTAGTCAGGAAACCCTCCTATGTGGCACACCTCATCACAAAATGTGTCTCATGCAGAGTAGAAGAGGACATTGTTCCCCTCTACTCATCACTCACTAGAACTATAATAGAGTACAACACCACTTCTGCTATGTACCCCACAAGACAACCACAACAACTGGAAAGCCTGCAGCTATACCTCACAAAGAGCATTAGCAGCCTGGAATACATGCCATAAACAGACCATCTCAAAATGCTCCATCCGTACTCCCTTGCATATCGCCTACTCAGAGGTGTTCACTGCCTAACATACAAAGCTGTGTCAAACACAGAGCTGTTGGACATGCTCCACGTAAAACACTCACAATCCCTCTGACCTTCGGGCCCAAAACCATGAGTGAAATACAAAAGGAAGGGGTGTGCCCATTCACCTTATGGATACCCACACCTTCAGGTTAGTGGCACTGCATAAGGCCTTGGAGACCATGCAAGTGCAACTAACATTGGGCAAAGCTGCTCATCAGATTGTAGCCTGCTACATATCATGTATCTTGTCTCAGGAACCTCACTCAGTATTCCTGAGAACAGTGGAAAATACAAGGGTCCTGTCAAACACCATTATATGAGGAGATTACAACTACCCAAACAATGAGTGGGAGAATTACTCGTGTACAATGTCCTTTGCTCAATGTTTCCTAGGGTTTAAAAACTCTAACATCCTGGAACAGCTGGTCACCACGCCCACTACAGGTGACAACATACTGGACATGATCATCACCAACATGGGGTACCAGTGTTCCACAACAGAGATAAACCCCTCACTGTTAATATCAGATCATAAAGTAATCACACTGGACATCCACATCCCACCCCCCACACAGTCAATGAAACCACTGTGAAGACATATTCCAAAGCAAACTGCACACTTCCCAAGACCAAAGTGGAAAATTTAAAAGATCTCTTGCTATAGGATAATGGTATACAATCTGCAGAATCATTTACAAGTGCATTTTATGAGCATCTACAGGGATGCATGGAATGAGATAACACAAAGAAATCCAAGATGCACTCCTCCAAAAATAAGACAACAATCAGGTGGTTGTTGCCCATAAATAAGCTAGACAACAGAAGGAGGAAACAAACACATGATAGAGCCAACTTCACTAAAGGAAAGGCATCACTGATCATTATTAGGAAGAAACAATGATCACTCATAAAATAATCCAAGGACTGCTTCTAAAGACAAATAGCCAAGGAATGTTAGAATAACAACCACATAGCCTTCGGTAGCTATACCAGACATGTAGGTGACAACTTCCAAATATGCTGTCAGCTACTGAAAAAGTAAAGAAATACACTGAACCAACTCTCATTGCCCACATCCAGGGGGACAAGTTCAGTGTAAACTCCCCCCATCACCCCCAAATGGCCCTGTGTCCATCACAGTAGGATGCTGTGCCCCAGACATCATGGACATGCAGGTAAAGACAGCCCTCTCCAAAGCTAAGAGCACAGCATCAATGGGACTGGATGGTGTCCCAGGCTGCGTCCCACACTCGGCCCAAAAGGAACTACACCCTCACCTACATCCACTGTCAAGACTCAAGCGTACCACAGGCTATGTACCCAAAGAATGGCATACACTAACAGTCATCCAGCTCCACAAAGGGGGTTCCACAACAGAACCTAGAAACCATTGCCCTATATGTCTACTCAGCCTGGTCTACAAAGCTATTGAGCAAATTGTTATGGAACCCATAAACAGAGACATTGGAGACCTCCAGACACTGGACTCTACACATCTCCGCCTTGTTAAAGGCAGATCCTGTCTCCTACACCTAGTTGACTTATGTCAAACAGTTACCAAGGACATAGATGGAGGTGAAAGTAGTCCACACAGCCCACCTGGACCTCACTAAGGACTTTCTACACCATTCCCCACTCTGTCATCATGGACAAGTCTACCAGCTTGAACATTAACAGCTATGTCACAGGATGAGTGGCCAAGTGGCTCACAGATCAAACACACATGTTCAGAGCTGCGGGTGCTATGTCCAACTCTAAGCCAGTCACAAATTACATCCCACAGGTCTTGGTCCTGGGACCCCACCTGTTCAGTAGATACTGCTCAGAGGTACAGGCAAGCATGGGAGTTGTATGGCTGAACAGGTTTGCAGATGACTGCTAACAGTGGTCCATAATTGACTCTACAGCTGACGCAGACATCCTCCAGAAGTGTCTTACAGAGACTGATACCTGGTGTCAAAACAATGCCCTCAAGCTGAATGCCAATGAATGCATAGTCATCCCCTGTGGGTGAAACAATGTGCACACAAATTACCACATAGGTGGTAATCCAGTATGTACGGAAAAAGTCATTATGGCCCTGGGGACACAGGTAGATAGCAAACTCCCCTTTGATGGTCACATGGCCAAAGTGTTCAGACATTCCTTCTATGTAGCCCACCTAATGTCACCTAATGTAACCCACAATGTATTGTCTGATGATGTCACCATCCTACAAATATACCTGTGGAAAGGAGAACTCACAGTAATGTGCATAGCACGTCGTGTTAATGTGTACTCCTCTAGTATCATGAAGTAGTTAGGTAACGGTTTTAATCCTGCACTTGACAACTGTGTGTGTGTGGGTTCATGTGTGGTCTCCTTGGGAAGGAGCAACCTTTTTGGAGAGTAGTAAAACACCTTAAAAGTGGTATACTAATCATTGTCAAGTCTAATGATGTCACCATCCTACAAATATACCTGTGAAAAAGAGACTTCTCAATAATGTGTATAGCATGACGTGTTAATGAGTACTCCTCTGGTATTATGAAGTAGTTAGGTAGGGGTTTGATTCCTGCACTTGACAAGTGTGTGTGTTTGTGTGTGGTCTCCTTGGGAAGGACCAACCTTTTTGGAGAGTAGTAAAACACCTTAAAAGTGGTATACTAATCATTGTCAAGTCTGATGATGTCACCATCATACAAATATACCTGTGGAAAAGAGACTTCCCAGTAATGTGTATAGCATGACGTGTTAATGCGTACTCCTCTAGTATCATGAAGTAGTTAGGTAGGGGTTTGAATCCTGTACTTGACAAGTGCGTGTGTTTGTGTGTGGTCTTCCTCGGGAAGAAGCAACCTTTTTGGAGAGTAGTAAAACACTTTAAAAGTGGTATACTAATCATTGTCAAGTCTGATGATAACACCATCATACAAATATACCTGTGGAAAAGAGACTTCCCAGTAATGTGAATAGCGCATCGTGTTAATGCGTACTCCTCTAGTATCATGAAGTAGTTAGGTAGGGGTTTGAATCCTGCACTTGGTGAGTGTGTGTGCTCTATGTGTGTGACAGTGCTGGTCAATGTGTTGTGGGTTTTTCTTTTACTACCATATTACATATCAGTAGGCATTGCATATGTGAGGTAGCTGTAAGGCAAATACATATACGTACATGTTACCTCAATTATTGCATGTGTGGGAACCCTGCTTTATCCAAGAACACAGCTGTCATCTTTGCCAAACTGTGCTGCTACTTCCCAGACCTTAGGTCACATCTGTATGCTTGTGACAAGGCCAGCCACTGCAGTGATGCCTGACCTCGGTCATCAGTGTCACACACACTCATTACGGTTTCTATTGAATTGTGAGAGTCAGGGTTTATGGCCGAGGTATATGTCAGACTGTTCAAATGCAGCAAAGTCTGTCAATGATGACTATTCATTATAGGTGTACAACAACCTTTGTGGACATGCATGCAGACCCCTTATTGCTTATGTGATCCACCGAGGGATTTCAAAATACCTTAGGGAATGTGATTATCAAAGGAGAGATGACGTAACACTAGGTTGCATGTACACATCGGTACCTGTTCATCATGTGGTACTGTGGGGATACTATGTTCCGTAAAGGTGGATGACTATGCTTAGTTTGGCCTATAGCTTTACAGCATGGGTTTGACAACAGGTATCTGTCTGTATGATACCCTTGTGGAGGATGTGTGTGTCACCTGGAGAATGCAGTATAGGCCACAGTATGCATTAGCAGACGTGGACAGACATATCCCTACTGTGATTGCTTGTACCTAAGAGAGCCATATGCCAAACAGGAGTGGTCTCAGTAATGGATGCAGGTGAATACCACTGGTTACTGGCATAGTAGAGTACCTGAAAGATCCAAATGTTGCTGTGTGCCCTACATCTGTGTGTCAGTTGTCAAGACATAATCTAACGATTGGTTATGGTCAGGCTGTTGACGTTATGTATACTACCAGAATGCAAAACAATGACAGATAGTAACAGTATCACCCACAGCACAGTGTCAAACCATGTCATACACACATGTGTAGTCAGGTTCCGAAATGTGTGTAGTACAATGCACACTGGCCACCAATAGAAACTATGGAGTGTTACTGTGTAATACAGAGCATATCACCCTGCCCATGTGTCCACTATGCACGTACATACAGACAGTGCACCTCCACCATTTTCACAACTATACACCTGCAAATCTGTGCTACACACATCCTGTCCACTCTCTAACAAATGTTGCCAATACTGCACACATCAGCCAAGTGGCACGTGGACGGACAATATACAATTGGAACTAACACTGGTGTAAACAACACTACAATGACAATCATAGCTTTAATGCATCATGCCTGCTCAGCTACACCTTCAAGCATATCATTACACTCTACTGCTGACAACATGCTAGCATTGCTATACTGCTATAAAGACAACCTGTGCATCAGCACTATGGTAGCCATTCCTGCATCGATGTTACAGATGACAGGAGGTGGCACAGGTTTCATCATATGCACAGGGTGTGTTGTTGGTTTGCCAGAGGCCTACAGTGATCCATCCAATCGACGTGTGTGTGTGTGTGTGTGTGTGTGTGTGTGTGTGTGTGTGTGTGTGTGTGTGTGTGTGTGGGGGGCAAGAATACTGGTATGGGCCAATGTTGATGTAATGTGTGTGGGTATGTGTTAGCCCTAGGTATCTGGATTATGTGTGTGTGTCTGCATGCACACAGTTCCACCATGTGGCTGCCATATACAGGTATTTGTGGGACAGCCACAGACTGTACCTGCGAGGCTTTACAGATCACCGTCTCTGGCCATGGATACGGTACCTGTGCCTGGCAGGGGTGCTACTGACACTATCAGGTACTAAGCCAGACTGGGTACTATCCCCAGAGGGAGATGGATGTACACTGGACCCAGGTCCCTGCTGGGACTGTCCAGAGCCACGTGCACGTGGTCTTCTAGGACGTTCTATGGACAGCCCACTCCCAACATTGCTGGGGCTGGTACTGGCACTACGGGAGCAGCTGTGACTTGAGGGACATCTGCGGCGACTGCCAGCTGCTGATGTTGCTGGCATATGTCCACGTCGACGACTCAACTGTCCCACACTGTCCTGACACATGGACTTGACATTGCGGAGGACATCTAATGTCTCTCCCCAGTGTCTATCAGTGACCTCAGTGTAATTATGGATGGCACCAGCTAGGTCATGGATACTGTCTATTACGGCGGTGTTATGTGCCCTCTGTGCCCTTAGTCCCTGTCTGGTGTACCGTTCCATACGTGCCTGTGCCTCCATGACAGCCTGGAACATGCGTGAGGTTGTAAGACCTGTGGCACGTCTGCCAGTGGCATGATGAGCAGCAGTGCTCCGAAGAGAACCCCTGGACATCTGCCTATGTGGTACCCTTCCAGACATCTGGGTATGGCTGCTGTGTCGGGATGCATGTGCCATGGATACCACACTGTCCTGGCCAATGTCGACTGTATGCTGTCCCTCTGCTAAGGGCATTGGTGATGGATGTATTGGCAGTATGACTGTGTGCATGGATGGGGTGGACACTTGTGTACTGTCGATTGGTGGCCCAACGACAGACGCTGGCAAACATGCCTGTGCCTCAACACACCTATCATCATTATCACTATTTTGCTCAGTGACATCAGTTTCCCTGCTGCAGTGAACCAGCCCAAAGTCAGCACCTGTGAGAGGAAGACAGTAAACACACTTTACGACCTGTACATGATGTCAGCACACATGAACACATGCACACATGCACACGAATGCACTTCTCACTAAAATAGACACACACACACCACCAGCAATCCAGAACGTACTCAATAGCGGGTGATGGTGGAGTACAGTATCACAAGGCAAACAGTTATATCACACGTGTCAGCATGTTGGATGTGTGTTGCTCAACAGCATGCAGTGCGGGTGTAGACAGACCTTGCTAATAACAGTATATATGGCTTTGATGCATGTGTGTTGTTGTTCAGTGATTGGCCTCACCCTGGAACGCAATGTGTAATTGGACACAGCATTGCTGTGTAAGTATTAAAAGCTCTGCAATGTCCTGTGCACCATCACTCACAGGTAAACATACCATGGTTGGATGTGTACCTGTGTGTCACATAGATATCCATTTCTGATTACAGCATCTGTGTCTTTAGCAGATAAATGTGGACACAGGTTTAGCACATGCATGCTACGTATACATACAGGATGAGTGGTGCATGTATACCTGATGGAATCCCATTGCTCAACATAGCCATTGTAGAGTGGTTATGTTGAATGAAGGACATATTGTGGCCATGCCAGTGCCAGCCATGACATGGCATGCTACAACACAACTGCAACATTAAACATCACACATACACAGTGTGTGTCATGTGACCTATACACTCAATAGCATTACAAGGCATATATGTGTCACTTTGTACAAAAGGTGATTGCTATGCATATTGTGTATCGGTCCATATGTTTGCACACACACAACACTGAGGTGCATAGCAGTTAATGCTATGTGTAGTACTGTAGTCACTGTAACTGGATGGGGTGTAGTACCATGAGTCATCATCATGCAGCATCATGTGGTCACTCAAGGCTACTAATGTGTGCCAGACCGGCACATACCATGCTGTACCAGAACTGCTGTACCATGGCTACATTCAACATTTCACAGCCAGTTGTTACATGGGTTTGTATGGTGACCAATAGGTGGCATTGCCTAACATGAATGTGTTATGTGTTGAAGAGTGTCGCACAGCCACATGAGAGGCATCTGCCCCTCAGGTATATTATGTGTGCTGTGTGGATGACATTTGGGATACTGGAGTGTGACCTTACAGCGGGTGTCTGAATATGTCATGTGTAGCATGTGAACGTGTACCGCGTATGACAAAGTTGTGTATGTTGTGTGCACGTGTATTGCCTCTGCCTATCCAATGTCCACTACAGTGTTGCCACAATTGTGTAGGATGCTCTGTGTATTGTTATGTGTTTTAGGCAGCTACCTACATTACTGGGATGAGCATAGTCTCACAGCAAACATGCACAGCATGCATTATGCTTAGGTGTGTTATGTGTACATGGCCTACAGCTCACCTATGACATGCACGTTTAATTAGTAATATTAAATGTAGAACACACTCACCAGCATGGGTCTGCTGCCTTGCTGTCACACCAGAGGGACCTACAAGGATATGAGACAGTTTGTCAGTGGCAACAACTGTGGCATTGCTACTGTGTGTCTGCAATCTTACAGTAGTACAATGGTTGAAAGTCACAGGCCTACAGATTACATTCCTAATTATTAGTATTGCACAACACTAGGCACCACATCCTCTAACTACACAGTACACATCTCACATGAGCATGCTCTACCAATAGAGGTAACAGTAGTGTACAGCTATGCCATATTACCTGCACGCTCCGTGTCAACTTGCTGGGTGGCTCCGGCCTCCATGATGATGCATGTTGCTTGTTGTTGTTGCTGTTGGCCAGCCTCCACTCTGGTGAGGCGGGGATGAATGGGTACCCCACCACCTGTGGCAAGCTGTTGTCTATGGATATCTGAGGCACGCTGACGGACATGTCTAATTAAATCACTGCAGTGATGGCGTACCTGCTTATATGTCCGGTTATGCATGCCTATGTCATTTACCCTACGGACAAGATCTTGCCACAGTGCAGTTCGCTCATGCTGGTCCTAGCTGGTTCTGGAGAACAGCAGGGCATATTGCTGCGCCACGCTTGCTGTTATCAGTTCCTCCTCTGCCATGCTGTAGGTGGGGTTACGACGGTGGGACATTACCCTGGAAGACAATGAAACAATATGTGTGAGCATGTCATGTGGCACACTTAACATTCTAAAGTACAGATATCAATTTACTGCCATATATAGTGACCTATTGGCTGTCAGAGGATACACACTTTTAATACCACATATCAGTGCTCAGCCCACAACTGCCTGACAGTGCCTGGCACACTCTATATATCAAACCATGTTTTGCACAGCAACAAAGATAAACCAGTATGTAAAACTATACAACAGTACATGGCACACTGTATGCGACACAATGCACCACCTAGCCACAGGAGGTATATATCAAGCTAATGCATCAGGAAATATGTATTCCATTGCAATGATTGTAAAGTCCAGTTACAGTATTACCAGTATACCACACTAGTCGTTGATGGCAAACCCCTGCCTAACATATGTGCACATTCGTTAATATAGGTGGCATACTGCTGTACTAGACTATACATGTTGCTAGATACGCACTTATATCCTGTAACACACATATGACCGATGGTACAGGAATACCCACACACACATCAGACATACATACCAGACACAAAGGTATGGCAACCCAGATGACCTTTACCTGTGTACCATACAGTACTGTGTGTCGGTAGTTACAAAGCCTTATGCCTGAGGTATGTAATCTGTGAGGACTACAGGGAACACACAAAACAGTTGTTCCAAGAAAGTGGACATACACCATACTGTGCTGTGTAGGCATACAGCTTCAGGTAGTACTACAGTTCATACATGAGTTGGATTCACCAGCGGTAACACTCAATAAGCATACATGTACTGCTTTAACCTACAGTGGGACACCCCAGTCAACACCAAGGGACTATGTCAGACCGTATGGCATGCTGCTTTTTCTGCCTAGCGATTGCATACACATCTTTTGCTGGGATCACAGCTAGGACACATAATACCATCCCACTAAGCTATCACACATATACAGAACTCTGACACATTCACCAACACATTCACCATCACACTCAGTCAACCTCACATAGCAATTACTGCAACAAGTACATGTGGGTGTGTATCACTTCATAGGTAGGTAATAGGCTATTGGCCCTAGGGCCTATAGAAGTCTAGCCATATGCTACCCTGGCCTTTGACACACAGGTAAGTATGTTTCACATGGCCCTGTCAAGCAGAACCACAGAGGTGATTCCTGGGGTGTATTTCCTATCTCCCATACATTCATCAGGATTATTTCTGATGACAGCTAATTAGGGGCTTTGTTTGCTATTGATAGGTGGTTTGTTCCAGAGTATGGGATGTCTCTGAGATAGGAATCTATCCCTCCAGCATGTGCTGTCTATTGAGGTCACAAGGTTTAGGTCCCTAGAGCGTGTAGCTCGTAGGGATTGTGATCTGTCTATGTGCAGCATGTCCAACAGCTCTGGGTTTGACATAGCATAATATGTTAAGCAGAGGTCACCTCTGTGGAGGCGGTATGCAACACAGTCTAGCTGTGGGTTTGTGAGATGGTCTACATAGGGCATCTGTTTGAGGCTGGTATTACTCTTTGTGAGGTATGTCTGTGTCATTTCCAGTTGCTGTAGATGTCTTGGGAGGTACATACCACATGGGGCATTGTACTCAATAATGGGCTTTATGTGTGATGAGTAGAGGGGAACATTGACCTATATTTCCCTGGATGACACACCTTTTGTGATGACATGACTAGTGTGGCACTGTGATTATCAAAGGGGTGACTACTGTCCACCTGTGTCCCATGGTCTCTTATCACACCTTCGGTGTTAAGTAGGCTACCACCTATGTGGTAGTTCATGGGTACAGAGTCTTTGCAAGAAGGTATGCCAATGCAGTGTCAACATTAAGCTAGGGTCCATGGCTTTGTCACCAGGCATCTGTTGCAGTAAATATGACCGTCTCTCTCTCTCTCTAAACACATATATATATATATATATATATATATATATATATATATATATATATACACACACACACATACATATAAACATCCATTGGTGTACATGTAAGTATACATATAGGCAGATATACACTCCACCTTTCATGGTAGGGATATCAATTATGCAAAGGTTGCGAGGTATACCGTTATGTCATAATATTGCACAGTGTTGTGCGGAATGCATTGAAGGTGTTCTCAGCCCATGTAGCTTTAGCAGGCCTCACTGGCTGCAACACTACAAACCTGATGAATCATACCCACAGCGTTTAACCACCACATGTCATATAACAGCACTGTATGCTGTCTTGTTTGCCACACACTACAACCTACATAGACATATGCACATAACAACCTTCAACAACATATATATGTCCACCCTTCACAAACAGTTGCGGTATGTCCCTTGCTCTATGCACATGTACAGATGCTAATATATCCGTCACAGACACCACACTGTTGTAAGTTTGTGTACCTCACGGCTGACCTGTTGGGCCTTTCTGCAACATGAACAGGTGTCACATGTGAGCACACAGTAATATTAGAGGGTGTATATATAGCTGCAAATGCTAGGTTAACATACTAGCCTGGTACAGCTGTTGCCAATGCTAAGCTACACATTAATATGACTATCATGCATTTGTTACTCTGTCACATCCATGTTTATATAACCATATGTGCTACTCCCACAAACAGACATTGTACACACTACTGGATAGAACACAGATAACATGGATCAGATGTTTGACATTTAATGCTGAACTACATATGTCACAGTCATATCACACTGCACACAGCTACACACTGATGTCTCCATGTCAGTAGTTATGCAGGGCTGCCAGTAGTTATGCAGGGCATCTGTGCATAGATGCGTACTGCTGCCACATATGGATGATTCAAACTATACAGAGTACTCTTCATAAACATCTACTACATGCCAGTAAATACATAGCTGTTACATACCTTACCTTTGTATGTGTTCGTATTCCTCTGTTTCGTGTGCTTTGTAATAGCTTTTCTTTTATAGCTTATGATTTTCTTCAAGATATATTTTTATTTCAATATGATTATTCTTTTCAATATATTATTACTTTTGCAATATTATTTTTTTCAATATATTTTTCTTTTCAATATATATATTTTTTTTAATATATTTTTTTCAATATGAGATTTTTTTTTCAAATATACTTTTCTTTTCAATATACTTTTTGTTTTCAAAATATTTTTTCAATATATTTTTTTTCAATATATTCTTTTAGTTTTTCTTTTTTTTTTTGCTATATATTACTTTTTCTTTCAATATATTTGTGGTTGATCTTTTTTCTTTTTTCCTGCTGCTGTTGGCTGCATCTGTACGTCTCTCTCTCTCCCTCCGTACTTGCAATGAAGTGATTGCATGTGTGGACTGCAAGTACAGCCTGCTTTTATAGGCATCTGCACATGTGCATGTGATGGCTTCTGCACCAATTGGTGGCCACTATTTGGCAATTACATGCAGCTTGCTGTGTGGTACTTGCAGTACTCATTGTCATAGCAACCCAATACTATAAATTGTTAAGTCAGGTAGGCATAGCCCTTTCAGCTTTCCAAAGTGGGGACCATGCTTGTTTGCTGTGGACACCAGTGTGTAAGTCAGAAGGTTGGTATACTTCTCATAACTGATGCTAGGGGTGTAGCCAGTGATTTGAATGTTGTACTCAGACCTGAATGTTGCCACTTCCAGTACACAGTTAACAATGTAGAATTGTACTCACCCCTACAAATGCTAACACAAGATACATGGGAGTATGTATTTTCTTTTCTACTTATACAATTAGCTGTTATTGAGATGTTTTCATTTTGCACATGAGCTGTTTGGGAACTGCTGTACTGTGGATATTAATGTACTCACTTCTGCACAGTTTGCGCTTTTTCTTTTGTTGACATTATCACAGGATGCTCATGAAAACTGGACAATTCCAGTACTGAGTATGCCTCTCTACATCCTTGCTGTACCTTGAACACACAGGTATTTTGTACATTTGGGTAGGGATTGTCCTGCTATGATACTGTGTGGGGGTTGTAAAGTGCTGCTGTAACATTATTTACTGCTAGAATGTCTGGTTCTGTTATCACAGTCATGTAATGCAATTCCACAACAACTGCTGGTAAAGTTCCACAGAACAGGTTTTGTGTTATGGCATTCCTATCTTTCCTTTACATTCACACATTCTGATGCATGATATATATATTTCAGCAACAACCTGCTGTATATCTACTGTGGCCTAGTGGTACTTCATGCAGTCTAGTGTGTACAAGGTCCGGGGTTCAAGACTGACAGTGGTGTTTTATTTTGCTGCTAAGCAGAACAAGGCCCCTCACATACAGGGTGACTAAGGTACTTTTAAGCGGGTTTGCGCGATGCTTAGCAATACTAAGCTAAGCGCGCACTCACACAAACATGCTTACTACTGCTTAAAAGTGCTTACTCACGCTAACCCCCGCGCTCATTTCTTTGAAAGAAAATAAAATGGGGAGATAGGAAAGTGGTGAAAAAGGGGCACAAAGAGGGAAAGACAGTAGGGAAAACAGCTCAGGATGTGCAGGACGGGTGTAGGGAAGGTCCATAGCTGTCCATTTCCTTAACAGCAACAGCTGTGCATATACTAGTAATTTGGAGGGAAATTTGAAACCTTACACCCCTGAGAGAGGGGTGAGGACAATGAAGTATGTTGTACTGCCAATTAAATTTCAGTTTCTATGTCCAGCAGACATTTGTGCAAAATGGGCAGCTATGTATGGGGCGTAATTTTTTTGTGGGAGCAGATTGCCCTTTTTTTTTCAGGTGAAAGTGAAATGTGGGGTAGGGGGAGTAGGTATAGTTTGGAAGGTAGGTTGGGAAGGTAAACAGACAAGACAAACAAGACACATACAGGGACGGAATATGACACATGGGGTGGGTGAACACCATTGACAGGGAAGGATGTTTGGAAATCGCAAGCCCATGAGCCCACAGATGGCAACAGTGGAACTGAGATCCCCACCCATGGGCAGTCACCACTGCACCTTCACAGCCTGGAGGGTGGCTGTGCTGGGGGCTGCGTAGGAGGGGCAGGCTCACTCGTGAGTCACGCCACTCTTGCCTCGAGCTGGCATAGAGGATCAGCAACTGAACGCTCGATCTCCCTACACACCAAAGCCCGGACCGTTCAGAGGGTGATAGGTGGCCCTCCTCTGGCCACGCTTGCAGGGGGGGTCGAGCCCCATCCCCTGCAGTGCTTCCACCCGTAGGTGGCACAGGGCCAATGGAGGAGGAGGTCCCGAGCTGGGCACCAGACCTGCTGGTGCCAGGTGCCATCGCCAGCTGAGGTGGGACAGGTGGGTCCGCTGGGACTGGCCTTCCCATATGTTCTGTGTTTAGGAGAATTTAATGACAATATGGGTTGGTAACAGCCAACAGCATTCCAAATTAGTTGTAACAGCATGCAGTAATATTCCCATTAACCCAACACACCAGAGTTCCAACAGTTGAACAGCAAGCATAACACATGCATATATAGAATGACAGTGGACATTCCAACAGCATGCAGGATTGATTGGTGGCAACAGGCTACCAAGATTGTGGTGTTTGAACAGGGCACATGCATCAAAGTAAATGCAGATATTTATAAACCAATAGGACATATGTCCCAACAAATGTTTTGAGATTACACATACCCATTGAGGTGTGGAATTGCATTGTTTATGCACATACAGTAGGGTGTAAAAAGATACCCCCATTAACAACTTATATGAACTTATAGTTTACACTATATTCCTATTGACTGCAGGTATATATCCCCTACATGTATTATTACACTAGGCAATGTCCATTACATTGTGAAATGTGTTTTGCTAGTTCCTTATATACCTGAACTGTATCTAATATACAAACTGTCCAGGATGCAGATGTTACTGCTACGTATTTATATATTTTATTTATATTTATATGTCTACATATCTGGATGTGTTCAGGTGACATTATCAGTTATATTTTAACAGCCCCCTACATTTCTAGCAGCACACTGACATTTATTATTGGGCTACGACACTTTTTGTCAAGCTCTCTCACTTATTTTATATAACAGTACATGCAGAATAATTACTAACCTGCCTGGTGGCGCAGCCTTAGCAGCCTATCTGCATAGGTTTGCTGATTCGCAGCACGGACACCTGCAGCTGTGAAGTAAATGAAGTGATATTGAGACATATACCTATCCATACTATCAACTACACTAGCAATTTTTACATACTTCATTCCATGGCTACCTACACAGTAGTGGGACATTTTGCATCCCACGGGCCTCCTGTATCCATTGGTTCAGTTGGTCCTGCTTGCGTCTCTTCAGGTCTGCATGGTGGTGTCGAACCTGCTCACCAGTCTGATGGACGCCTGTGGCACTGGTGAGTTCATGTGCGAGACGGTTCCAGGCTTCCACTTTGTAATCCATGCCCTGGAACTGGCCCTGCAGGAGTCTAGCATCATGATGATGGACGAGGAGCCAAACCATCACTTTTGACTCCTCAATGCCCCACCGTTGCACTCGAAAGCAAGAGCCCTCTCTGACACCAGCCATTGCTGCCTGCAGATGGGAGCTACAACCAATTATGGCAAGTATTCCCACCTATGGAGCTTAAATATGCCTCATTTCCCACACTTATTGGTGATTGGCCGGATTTGAAAATTCTCAGCTGAGTGCACACCTGCTTAGCACTGGGTAAACTTTGATTAATATGTATATGTGTGTTGACAGTCCATGAACATCAAATGCTGTCATGGCTTAGTGGATCAGTACTGTGATTATGGTGCACACGATCCCGGGTTCGAGGCCTGTCATTGCTTTTTATTTTACTATTGGCCTGACCGGTAGGGGGTGTGGCTGTGTTTAGCCGACTTTGCTCAACTTTGCCCAATGTTGCTCTATGTTTACCGATGTTGCCCGACATTGCGCTAGTTAGAGCGGTGCGCAGCTTCGCGCAAACATGTTTGGTTTGCGCCAGTTGGCGTGATGCGCAGCTCCGCACAAAGCTATTGCGCTAGTTAAAGCAGTGCTAAGCTATGAGCAATTATACTTAAATGTGCTTAATACTGGTAAACTTTGGCTAGCAGTGCTTCACACTGCTTAAGATGCATTACTTATGAATTTATCAGTATGCATGACCATTTAACCTTCTTATATATTTATAAAATATCGTTCACTACTACATAGGCCATTTTAATGCATTGTACTAATATTTAAAAGGTAAATGTCAGGAATTAATTCTTTGCACAGATTTACTACAGAAAATGGGAAGGCAAGTGGTGGGACTCGAACCGGGAATGCCTCCTCTTTGTGCGAAGGCTCTACCACTACGCTATTGCTATTTCACTTAATTTGCATATAAGTAGTTTATTATCCTCTTCAATGTCTGAACTGCTAACTGTAGCTAAGCAATGGGCAAACCCGCACACACACACACACGCAAATATGGGCAGCTATATCGGGAATGAGGGAAAAAAAAAGGTTTGACATTTTATTATATTTGTACACGGGTTTGGAATGTGGGGGAGTGTAGTGTTGGAGATATACACACTTCAGCGGACTCGCTCATGTCTGATGGCATTTGCTGTTTAGGCACTTGCAGGGGCGTGGATATTTGGACTGATCGGCAGTCTGACACACCCCCTGCGCTCGTGCATGCTCTGTCTTAGCCTTGGAGTTGAGTCAGTGTGACCTCATGCATATGCATGACGCACTGACGTCATACTCTTAGACGGCAGTCTCCGAGTAAGTCTTACATGGAGGATTACTGAATCTCGGCCAACATCTTTTTGTTTATGGCCCAGCTATAAAGTAATTTAACCACAACCATTCTTCTGAAGTTTTGCAAGTTAATCTCCTGTGTTTCAATCTCAACTGTTAAATATTACAATAGTGTATATAAAAAAATATCTCTTCAGCACACGTCTATACAATATGACATACAGTTCTAATACATTTGTAACACAAGTATATTAATCGTGTTGACATTCAGAAATGACACATAACCATTTACAAAATTCCAGACAGCTGTGCTGGCAATTATCTTCCTCTGTCATGATTCTATATAAATCATATTAATATTCATAAATGACATATAATTACTTATAAAATTCCAAATAGCTGGGCTGAAAGTATTTCCTTTTCTGACAGCATGTTTTTGAGAAATGGAAAGAAAGCAGACGACCTGTGGAAAACTCACACAATCATAGGGAGGATATGCAGACTCTGCACAGAAGGCAACCCATCCAATAATCAAACTAGAGAGCCTCTTCCTGTGAAGCACACCACTACGTCACCCAGTAGAATCTAGCAGAATTAATATTTTACATCAAAGTTGCAAAAGCAAACATATGTTTATTTTACTTAAATTATTTCAACTCAAAAACAAACAACTTAGCTGTGTGGCGCAGAGGACTGAATGCAACTCTGACAAGCCGGTATTATTTGCAGTCCCAGGTACTGGAACAACCAATAAGGGAGGGTGACAGAGCAGCAGCTGATTCCAGCTCACCAATCCTGGAGGAGGGAGGCAAACCGATCCACCTCATGAGTGGCTTCTAAGGGGTGCAAGAGTATCAACATATGGCACAACAGGCTGCGACATCAGTACACACACCAAGCTATATGCAGCTCAGTGGCCACAGCTTGGGGAATGAGCAGGAGCATGCTTATGCAAGCAGGGTGGTATTATGCAAACATTGATTGCAGGCAGCTGTGGAGACCCACACATAGGCCAGGGGAAAAAAATCATCTACCCTTAATGCCTTCTTGGACGATAGCTTTTTCACTGCTCATCATTCATCTAGTACCAAGGAACAAACAGGTATTCAAAAAAAATTAAGGGGCTTGATGGCTGTAAGGCACAAGGGGCAAAAACAATATAATTAACACATAAATCAATAAATAAAAAATGACATGCACAATGACTTCTGTTCTGAAGGTGGCATCATCAACAAAAATTAATAGTTCAATAAGTTAATCAAAACACATTCCACGTTCATAAATATTGCTGTTTCTTAAACTTCTTAAATGATATGCTAAAAGGATGGGGTTCAATGAGTTATAAAGGCCTTGATTTTTTCAAGGTAATCCAGTTGCTCTGGCATAGTCATTACTGACACAGTAACAGTGCACCAGGGTAACTCAATTACACAAATGGAATGCACTTACTAATTTTGTAAGGATAACAAGGCATTTGTGATGTGCACTATACAGAGTGCTGCAGTAGCTTTGTTGCCTCACAGTAAGACGCTGTCCGGTTCGATTCTCAGCTAGAGTGTCTTCTGCGTGGAGCGTGAATGGGCGTACCTTCGTTGAAGGTTGTGCGGCAGAGCGGGCAACTCGGTACGTAAAAATCAACTGCCAATCATTAGCGGACCAGAGTTCCACTGTGGCGACCCCTAACCGGGAAAAGTCGAAAGACACAACAACAACAACAACTATACAGATTTGAACTCACATTTACAAACCACAGCCAGGAAATAAAATTTGCACTGTATGTATACTCTCATGTCATAAGTTTAAGTCATACAGCATCTTGCAGTTCCATTTGCATGGCTTTATGAATTAAAATATTTGAAAAATATATATATATATATACATACATGTGTGTGTGCACGCACAGGCTCCCTGGCAGGAAATCAACACATTTTTGTCACCTCATACAAGTGCGATCACATATGAATGAAACCTCCTGAATGTAAACAGCATTTGGGGGTAAAAAAAAAATCACACTGAAAAAGCATTTTTGCAAGGAGCAAACCCCTGTACACCCCAATATGGAGGGGGTTCTACCGCATTCCAACACTACTTATGTATTTCAACTCTAAAGTCATATCAATAAGTGAAATCCCTGTCTTACCAGCAATTATTTTTTTAAGAAAAAGACAACCAGTCACACAGTAGTGCTCCCACAAATGAGTGTAAATTACTAGTGTATGAAATATAAGCCTGGCTTGGTTTCCTTATGTGGGCTGACTACTTGAGATCTATAAAATAACATGTCACACAAGAGCAAAACAGCAGATTGTTTAACAGCACTGTTTGCTGTTTTAGCGGACTTTCTTCTTTCCCCAAACCTTGTGACCATGGAGATGGTATACTTAAATTTGTGGGTGGGATATTTAGTTCGATGTTATCCACATAAACAGGTGAGTACTAACTGCAGACAACTGTACTAATAGTTTTGGAGATAGCTTTTATGTATACTAAATGCAAAACATTCAATGATTTTGAAGTGAGACCTGTAGATTTAGGGAAACAAACTATTATATGCATTGATGTGTGTATGAGAATTATCGCTACTCAGTTTACAACTCATAATTAATGTAGCATTAGTATGGTTCTTTTCATGATGGCTAAATTATATTCAGAACCTGCAGAATTAAGGTATTCTGTATACACATCCCATAAGTGTATTTACATACATACACACACTAATGTGTATATATATATATATATATATATATATATATTTATATATATATATATATATATATATATATATATATATATATATATATATATATATATATATATATATATATATATATAATATATATAATATACATGCTTATAGCACACACATAGATATATATATATATATATATATATATATATATATATATATATATATATATATATATATGTGTATAGTGACTATTCAGATAATGGACCTGAAACGTGGAATTATTTGCAGACTATTTGTTAATGTGATGACACAAAATGCATTATGTGCTTCACTTTTGCTCTCAGCATTTCAATACACTTTGCAAGTGTTGAGAGTAATTATTAGAGGTACAACTGAAACTATCATCGTAACCTCACTGGCAGATAACTTCAGAGCCACCACTTTCAAGTTTCAAGTTCAAGTGTTTTGATGACTAGGAGCAGCCCCTTTGTTCAGTACCCAGTAATATAGAAAGTACATTGTTGTTTTCTTTCGGCTTTTCCCAGTTAGGGGTCGCCACCCGCTAATGATTGGTAGTCGTTTTTTATGGTGCCGAGGTGCCAGCCCGACGCCCAACCTTCAACAAAGGCATGCCCATTCACGCATGTCTTTCGAACGCGACTCGACAGCGGGGAGGACACGCAGACTCCACACAGAAGGCGCTCCAGCCGAGAATCGAACGAGAGAACCTCTTGCTGTGAGGCAACAACGCTACCGCTGCACTACCGCGGTTTCCAGAAAGTGTATTAAAAGCTGCATATTACTTCTCATTCATTCATAAATAAGCTATGCTTGTTTTGTTGTGCATGCAGATTTTTCTATCAGTAATTGCCAATTCAGTGCTAATGCTATGAAGCTGTATTTAGCATAACTGCAATTGTATACCTAATGTGAATATACTTGAACATGTGAGGAAGTGCCACATATGTACTATATGTTCCCATACAAAATCAATAGTTATTTATTTTTTTTATTTATTTAACATTTGTTAAACGGGAAAGTCCAACTTGGAATGAAGCCAATTTTCAGCGGAGGCCGGGGGAGAAAGGCTCCACATGCATGTCTTTGTAACTATTAGTTATTTATGTAGTTATTTATCACATTTTTCAACACAAGTGACAAAAAATTTGCTTTATATCTTAATATTACTTTTCAAATAAGCTTTATGTGTTAATATAATGAAACTATTTGTTTTGCATTAATTTAGAGATATTTATTGATCCAATCATCACCATAGAGGACTGCAATAAATTCCACTACAGAAATGGTCAAAGGTCAGAAAAAATTTCAAGCAATTTGCTTGCCATCTATATATTAAAAATATTACACCCCTAAACGGTTCTCAGTGTTTGCAGTTTTCAGTTGTTTGACTTTTTCCACATTTTTAATATATATATTTGATTTCAACAGTCAGTTTTCATGCATTTTTGATTGTTTAATATGCACATTTAATGTTAAAATCAAATCAAGCCAATCAATTAATGATAGCAGATTCTGCTTTCTTTCATTCCTGTTTTCTTGCTCTTAGGATCTCCCTCCCTTACCACGGTGTCAATGACCACCACTTTTAATTCTTTAAGTTTGTAAGTTCAACACACACACATACTGTATATATATATATATATATATATATATATATATATATATATATATATATATATATATATTTGGACTTGGGTTGGTTAGTTAGTAACCTCTTTTCAGGGGAGACCTGATGTGGTATTTATACTACTAGGAGAAATTTGACCAGGGAATCAAGGAACTTCCCCAACTCTTTTCAACAGGTGTTGTAGTATCTTTTACATCTACCTGAGCTACCACCAACTCAGGCAGATGAAGCCTCAGTTTAATGTCTCATCCAAAAAATGATACAGTCGGGAATGCAGCAGCCAGCACTGCAGTATCAGCAATCTATCTACCTGGTGTGGAATAGAAACCATAGCCTTCTGCACCAAAGGCAAGTATGCTACCTGTTGCTCCACTGACACAGCTATATATATATATATATATATAAATAAAATTGTCCCTATTTTTGGGCCTTTGTCTCTCAATTATTTATGGCTTTGTCCAGATTTCTTGCTGTAACAGGTTCAGGTGTACCCCCACATGGTAGATGTAGGAGAGCTAGCCCCCCTCCCTTTTGATACTTTGGGTTTCAACATTTTGAGTTTTCAATATTATGAAACACATATATATGTATATAAATATGCACACACTGGTGGTTCTACATTGAATCATCAGTGTATACTACATCAGTATTCAATGTATCTGGTCACACAAGTATGGATCATGTTCTGGCCAACTAACTTGGCAAAAAGGCTACAAATAGCATTTTTGGAGGAAATGCAATCACCCCTACTCCTGTCACATCCCAATTACTTTAACAGCCCTTGGTTATTCTCCTTGACCATACTGCTCAAATGCAACTCATTATAAGGAATGTTCCTCATTCTGAGTGTTAAAAAAAACATGTTCCTCATTGTTCTGCATTGAAAGGGGCTGACACATATTCAGTGCTAAGATATTTTAATTATCTAGTGTAAATAATACTGAATCTTATTACTTCATCAAATAACTTTTTTATAAGTATAAACAAACACAATTTGACCATCATGTGGGCTTCCTAGCTAAGACTTTTAGTAAGCTTTGACCATTTGATCCATATTACGAGAGGTAGTGCTGCACATTCTTAAGATGTAAGGCTGAGGGCTACGTTTTTAATAAGCTTTTGTTAAGCAGAACCTAAGCGTTGAGAAGGTGCTTAACAAAATAGTCATTTTTTTCCTGATATCTGAATGTAATCATGGATCTCCTCCAACACTCCATCAATGCATATCTCTCAAATGTCCAGATTTTCTCAGAATATTCAGATTTTTGCTTCATATTTTTGGCATTTTCCTCTCAAAATTTGTGGTTTTCTGGAAAATCACTGGGATGATCTGAGGGCTAAAGTCACTAAATAATGACATACATTTGAGTTTCAGACTTTATATCTTTCAGAAGATGTATGCTAACACAGATCTTTTTATTCCAGCAGTTTTCTAAGTGTATAACATCAATGTAATTAGTTCTTTCCTGCAAATACTGTGCCTTTCATGTATAATATTTTACACTATGACACACCAGTAATACAAATTAGCAGCATGCACATTTGTAATATAAGCTGCTGATACATCTTGTATCTAAGGGGATGCCCCCATACATCTCACCCTCTTAGTGCAAGAAATCTTTGCAAAGCCTAAAATAATGGTGGGACAAAGTCCGAAAAATAGGGACACGTTTTAAATACTGCTCTTATATACTTAGACAGTTGCTAAAATTACACAATTCGTATTACCATGTGTTTTCAGAAAGATATTAAGTTTGACATTCAAATGTATTCCATTATTTAGTAGAAAATCGCAATTTTATGAAGAACTGACCAAAAATATGAAGCCACAATCTGGACATTCTGCGAAAATCTGGACAATTGAAAGGTATCATGCCCCTCTAACCCCACTCCTTGAAAAAGCTTTACTTTTTGGTTTAAAACTGGGGAGTGGGTTAAGCATGACGCTACTGTCCTTATATATCGATTGCATCGGCAGCAGTGTTGCCCAACTGGGGATAAAGTAAAAACCTTCAGTGTTGTAGTCAGCAAGTTACTAACCGTTTGAACTCACTATAATAGTGCGTTGAGCTCCGTGATTACGCTCCAAAATAGGGAAAATAAACTTGCGCAATGACACCCGACTGTAAACACTTTCAAAGGTGTGTGTTACACATCCCATAAGCACTGTTATTGTAGGGTATAAAGGAAGGGACGTTCCTTCACTGTCCAAGGTCCTTGAATACCTTTCCTCCTATTTTCATGTAAGTTTACAGACGTCGGTCTCGTGAGTAACTTATTTAAATTACAGACGATTTCCCCTTACTTGTTATCTATGTGACAGCACTCGCTAATGCTTTAATTATGTTCAAAGCCGGTAAACGCTTCAGCTTTTTTCCTTCTGTAACTTGAAGTAGAAAAGACACTATGCACTGCAAAGAAATAGTTTCATAAAAAAGTTAGCGTCAAGATTCAGCCCCATAAGCCGTTATTGTATGTTCTCTCACCTCCGGAGCTTCCGTCTCAAAATGAACTTCTTGGCATCCATGTCTTGAACACATAATAACATGGTTACGATCGTAGCAGCTTTGCTACACTAAACAGAAAAAAATGTCCCGCATAACTCAGGAGGGAGTGTGCAGCAGCATGTGAGTGTAACAAACAGAAATAACGCTCATTGCAAGGGATGGGTTTGCTGCATCGCGTGGAGGGGTAATCTGTCGGTACCAATGCCCTGTTCATCTTGTGCTTGTGTCTGACAGCATGATGCACTTTTCTTTTTAATGCCTAAAAGCTCTGTCATCCTGCCTATCTGTTCGTTACTTGTGAGGATCGGGCAAAAATAGGACTCGTTATCACAAAAACTGTGGTAGGGAGTAAATTAATTTGCCTCTAGGCGTACTTCAAAGTTGTTATTTTTATTTTGCATGAAAGATTAACTCAGCAGAACTCGCATATTTGCATTATACCGTCTAACTTCATGGAGGGCATGCAAGGGCGTCACCATCACCCCTTTTTATGAGGTACAGACCGAAAATATGGGGTAAACGTGGACATCGATATCCTGTGAAAATCCAGAAATAATCGGGGACGCTTTTGAAGAATAAGTGCTATTAATTTGTGATACTGACAGAATAAGAAAATAAGAATTAATATACATTTTCTGAAGTAAAACAAAAGTCTACGAGTCAACTATTGTCATTATGTATTAAGTGTAATTTTCTTCAAAAGTCACCAATTTTAGGGAGAAATTAGCACTATAGAGCTAAAATGTGACTGAAAATCAAGGGCAGTTGAGAGGTACCCTTATTTTTTCTTAAAATACATGTTGTTACAAAACTGGTTGTTCTTAAATGTTTAAATTGATTATATTAACATTTAAGATGCCCCTCCTTTTGGGCCTTTGTCTCTCATTACTTCTGGCTTGATCCCTTATTCTTCAGCAAAACAAATGAGTTTGGTTTGTAACTGTACGAAAACATTGTTGCTTAACTTTTACTACCTGGACTAGTTTTAAGACTGACGGAAAGAAAAATGTATTTACACAAGACTCCCAACGGAATCCCCGCCTAGCTCTTATTCAATCCCTCTTTCCAAGCAACCCAAAAAAAGAGAGAGAGAGAGAAAAAAAAAGAAACAAATACGTCATACCTTCGTTTCATGATTATGTCATAACGTGCTAAATGTTAATAAACCTATACCCGCGTGTATATATTTCGCTTCAAACGTATCAAGTGGTGCAGCAAACAGATTAAACAATAAATGCCACACCAACTTATATGTGTCTACTTAATAGTTAGTGAATTAAAACATTTGTTTTTCGATATATGCACCTAGCACCGCACTGACGTTACTAAAATGCGAGGGTCACTGGTCATGCGCGTAGCGGTTCTGTGAGACATTCTCTAAAGATGTTTTCACTAAAACATTGCGAAATCTGAAGCAGACTAAGGGTTTTGATGTTTTACATAGAATCTAGTAAAGGTTATAAGGCAGTTAAAGTGTGGGACGAAGCGGAACTTGTACGTTAAAGTGCTGATGCAGTTTAAGAATCTGGCTGCAACCACAAATGGGAATTCGGGCAGTCTTTACAGCTACTTGGACGAATGATCCCGGTAGGCCTTAACGTGATTTGGGGGAGGGGTCAAGAAGCATTTGGTTGTGAAGTGACAGGTTTAGCACCTTTGCCTTGTAGAGATAACGAGCGAGTTAATAGGGCATGCCAGAAGGAGGGGAGTGATATCGTGGTGGGTGTGTGAAGAAGGCCGTAATGTGGGGAAATAATGTATTTAAAGATTTTGTTTTAACTTTGTAACTTGTTAAACTGTTACATCTTTCCAGTTTTTACGTAAAAACTGAAAAAAGTCTCACGCATCCCAGCTGCGAACATAACGTTATTAAGTTTATACTTCTGACTTGCAAATTTGCCATTTGTGGTTTGCTATTTGCTTTGTATGCTATACAGATTTTGCATTTTTTTCTCCCTTGCACATCAAGGCTAACTAATTTATACTGTGTTTTCCCGGTTTCTGTCTGTGAAAGCAGGTAGTACTTGGCAGTGCACTTGCATTGTAAACACCAAAAGAATCCTGAGTAAATTACCCAGTGTAGTCTTTCAAATGTACAGTGAATTGGAAAAATAAACCATAAGAACTATATTATTGTTAAGGCAAATAACAGCAAAGCTGCCTAAGTAGGTAGGCTGATTTGCAAAGTAAACCGTAAGAATTAAACAAATAAATAAACAAGAATTTTATATTTGTTTATAACTGCGGTGGTGGTGCTGCGGTAGCGTTGTCACCTCACAGCAAGACGTTTTCCTGTTCTATTCTCAACTAAAGCGTCTTCTGTGTGGAGACATGCGTGAATGGGCGTACCTTCGTTGAAGGTTGGGGCTGGCAACTCGGTACGTAAAAATCTGCTGCCAATCATTAGCGGACCGGAGTTCCGCTATGGCGATCCCTAACCGAAAGCCGAAAGATACAGCAACAATTAATAATACTAACACATCTACCCAAGTAGGTATGCTGATATGAAAGGCCCCTTTCATTCAGTGTTTGGTAAATAACTGTTTAGCAAGTCCAGATACATGTAGCAGATGTTTCTTGTCCACGTTCTGACGAAGTGTGAGCATCTTGTACTGTACATTATCAGATCTCCGAATGGAAATACACAATAACAGTGGAATGAAGAATGCATGTAGTCCGTCTGTAGACCAGAATTCATAGATTTCTGTATAGCATTTCATTAGTCAGCGTGGGAAGTAGCTTCTTACAAAAATTAAAGCTGACATGAGTGGCATTACTCATTGTATGGGACAGCTGCCTGTATGACTATGACAACATATGTAGCTTTTGGTAGGAGAAAATGAATGTATACTTTTATTTTGTGGCAGTTTTGTTTACCTGTTTAAAACATAACATGCATTCACATTTTCAAAACTGAACCTACTTTAAGTTGTGTTTTAGAAGTTACTGCCCAGAAACAAGCATTGTTGCCACCTAAGGAATGTATAGTGGGTATTCTTCATTTATTGACTAAATGGGACATTAAAGTTTGTAAACATAAAAGTTTGTTGATAAGGACAGCTTGGCTCATGTAGTCTCTTTTCCAGGTTTCTTGTGCAAAGTGCACGCTGTAGTTAACAAAAAATACTACTCTTTACCCCCCCACACACGCAAAATCGTTATCAGAATGTTTTTATCTTGTACGTTCTTGAACCACATTTATTGTTTATGATTCTACAGATTTTCCAATAAGGTTATTAACATGCACTTACCACTGTCTCTACAGAAGAAGGCCATCTTTTAATGAGATTTGTTCTTATTCTGAAATTATCCAACTGAATCTAATAGACTTTCTGTACCAGTAAGCTTATTACTGAACCAGATTATTGTTTGTCCTCATTGTTTTTTTCCATATTTTATGGTAGTGAGACCTGTGGGGTGAAGTTACTTACATGTGGTAGCTTGGGTGCAGGTACTGCATTTCTCCTTCTTGAGGTATAGGGATGGGGGAACCTCTCCTTACTCAGTAAAACTCTTGTCATCTTCTCTTTCTGTGATATTCTTGTATAATTGTATTGTATTAGCTATTGTATTAATAACTTATTATTGACCTACTGTCCAGCAATGGACCTCCACTCTAGCAATGAATTGTTATTACTTATAAGTCAAATAATGTTGTAGGAGACTCTCCCTCCTCCCAGTTGTTGTTGTTGTTGTTGTTGTCTTTCGGCTTTTTCCCGGTTAGGGGTTGCCACAGCGGAACTCCGGTCCGCTAATGATTGGCAGTAGATTTTGACGAACGCTGAGGTGCCAGCTCGACGTTCAACCTTCAACAAAGGCACGCCCATTTACGAATGTCTGTCAGATGCCCACCCAACCACGGGGAGTACATTGCTTAAATCTGAAATAGTATATCCACACAAATACATCTCTCCGACAAACTGAAAACTACTGCTTAAACAACATCTCAACCAGTCCTGGTCCAGCAAATGCTTATCTCAAGGTGGATACTTTGTGTTCAACATATGATCCTTTCCAAATACTCTTCTTAAATAAAATACATTCAACCTCTCACTGAAATAACAAAACAATTTTTATACATAACTGCTTCTTGTACACTCCACTAAGCTGCACATGGGCTTTCTCTTTAGTAACTCCCACCTCTGTAAAATCTTAGAAAGTATAAATGTAACTACTGTTTGTGTATAAGTGTAAACGGAAAGGTAACTAGTCTGTGTTTAACTGGAACTTAGTATAATGCAGTGTAAGAATGGGGCTTTTTTCCCCGAGCCTCCACTAAAAGTGGGTATTACCCAGTTGGACTTGGTAAATAAAGACAAATAAATAGTCTTGGCTTGTGCTACTAATATGTAATCGTAAAAAGTAATTGCTAGACTTGGATCATATGGTTTCAACTTTTTTTTTTTTTTTTTTTACCAAATGTTATATTTTTGTGATTACTCACTTCAAATGCATATTGTTTTCCTTACAGTTTCAGCTTTTGGCTGGAGCTGTTTACGATTACTTTTGTAACACTTTTGAGAAGAAAATTGTTTTACTGCTTACTTTGTATGTGGACATGATGCCTTTCTTAACCACTTATGTGAGTTTGCCATAAATATGTTAAAATGAATGGATGTGAATGTGTGTTATCTTTGTAAATCCGTGAAAGTTCATTAGAGGTACAACCAAGTATATTACAATATACTTTGGCTAGCTGCTTTGTACATCTTATTCTGAGAGACACATCAATGTACGTCATTATGAAGTCCTACAGTGACTTTTAAAGCAGAACATTTTATTTGTTTAATTAGCTGAAGTTTTTTAACTGGGTTTCTGGACTTGTACTGGACCCTTTTCCATCACTGTCCAGGCCATAAGGTGACACAATGCATACACAGATATGCATTTGCAAATATCCTTAATATGTAATAATTGGAACTTACAAGCATCAGTTGCTAGACTAATATCAATGAAACTGAAACAGTTGAGTGGATGAGTTATAGGTCAGAGTATGGACATAAAGGAAATGTCAGAAGACAGAATCAGATAATTAACAAACACAGTAAATCTAAAGTTATTAGGTTCAGTTTAGAAATGGAAGAGTAAAGGCAGTAATTTTTGCGTGTGTCCCTAAAATAGGAGTATTTAGAGTCTGAACAGGAACTGTTACTTTTTTCTTAAATTGTGAAAGATATGTTAAAGTAGTCATTTGGGCAGGAAGACTATTTGCTGTGGCTGGGTAAAGTTTTATGAGAAATTTTTCATAGATGGTCAAGGAGAAAGAGGTCTGTTTTGTTTGATGGTAGTGCTATTACTTTGAGAATATGAGGGGTTGCATACTTTTAATTTGTAGGCCAAAGGGGGACAGATCTGTCTCATCAAGATGTTTAAAGGTGAGTGTATAAAGGAAGAATTAAAATCTTCCTGGGAGCTGCTTAGCCTTGGAAATAGTGGAATAGTGATGCTGATTAATGCTCACCAGATGAATAAATCTAAGAATCATATTTTCCGTAGTCTGTAATGATGCAGTCTTTCTACCTGTTAAAGGAGCAGTTATAGTTAGGGTGTATTCAGGTCATGGGAGTAATATATTAATAGCAATGGCTGGAGCCTCTACTCTGGCATAATTATGTTGGGAAATTTATAGGCCACCTTGATTTGAAGAGATACTTTGGTTGTAGTACAGTCAGTACGATTTTAAAAAAGAGTGTGTCATCCAATAAAACACCCAGATAGCTTTGCTTTTTGGTGAATGACATAGATTCCAAAACAGTTGCTCTCAGTTAAATCTGTCCTGATTCCAAAAGACTTGCTGTCATGGTAAATGACTTAATTCAGTGTAAGGCCTGCCTATAATTTACACAGGGGGCCAGATTTTAAAAGACCTGTCCTCCGCTTGCTGTCAGTGTAAGTGGTCACTTACACTGAGAGCAAGTCTTTTGAAGTCAGGCCCTAAGTTTCCACAAAGATCTGAAGTAGTGCAAGCTAGTGAAACATATTCTGATAGTTGAGCTGAACAGTCTTCGGTGTTAATTGTGGACGTATATCGCAGGTTAAGGTCTCTTGGGAGCTGTAGATTATGTAGGACCTACAGTTGTAATGCACATTGCATTATTCTTTTATAAAAATATAGTGGTAGAATTTATCATGAGAATACATAGGACATAGTTTGTATTTCATTGCCTCATAGTGGCAGCATCATATTCTAAGCTTTTTCATTTCTGTTTATCATGGGACTGCTTTGTGTCCACAATTGGGAATTCTGTTGTGTAGAGGGGAATAGGAATGGTTTGGATTTTTTTTTTTGCTTTGCTTTGTCTGTTACTAGCAGTGTGTTATGATGACTAGAATTGTGCACTCTGTTTTGCTTTACTACCTTTATATGAGTTAAAATGATGTCAACTGATAGAGATGTTTTTGTAGTGCTGTGAGTAACCTGTACAGACAAAGTCTGTTCTTGTGATGGCTATATAAAATCTTTCACGTATGGGTAATTGATGTTTTTGCATGGAGTTACATGTAGTATGTAAATATGGGGATAAAATTGATTCAAGGTATGCAGAGAAATGTGTATAATTTTATAAAAACAGCTACAATTCTGGAAATTGCAATAAAATTTTAACATGAGCTCTAGTACCTCAGTGTTATTGCCTTCAGAGGAAGTGACATAACAACTTTACATAGTAACAAAACCCTCCCAAAGTAAAACAATTCAGTGATATGCAGCTAACAGCTGCATTGCAGTTAAGATCTTTATTCAGACCAAATAAAAGACTCGTATTAAATTGTATAACAAAACACTTTATTTTGTATCTAAGCATATACTTAACATCACATTCAAATCGTTCCTTATTTTTATAATGATGTACCATGTGACACCCGTGCCCTAGTCCAGCAATCAAGGAGCCTCAGTACTCGCCAGTAACACCAGTGAGGGGCGTCTCATATAGGAGGAAAGGATAACAAATACAGTAAAGTCCAATTTCCCTTAAAAGCACACAGAGATCAGTCAGTCCAGGGCTGGTCGCTCTCTTGCTCTCCAGGTCCCCAATAAGACTCCCCACTGGCTCAGCTATAGGGTCTAGATCTCAGTTTAGTGGGCAAGCTAAAACCTACAGCACCCTGTCTGTCCAACCAGTGCTTCTTATCCCTGCCCAAGTAGCTGACACACACACGCACGCACACACCTTGAGAAGAGTTTATACAACCACATAGACACTCCTGGGGAAGGCTGGTACAGGTTCTCTCCAGCTGTGCCGGTTTTACCCAGACTGTACGGTAGAAATCACTGCCACCACCCAGCTAATATTTATCAGCTACCCAAAGGCCCTTAAAAGGGTTTCCAATTACTACTGTGCAATATTATTATCCAATCGGTATGACAACAACAGAAAAAGCAAAGTGGATCCAAAAATGTGTTCAACAAAAGCAGCAACTCCACAACGCTAGCTGCTAAATCCCACAGTCTAAATCAGCTTCAAAAGGATGCAGTAAACCAGCTGTATTTCATAAAAACAAAGTTGTTTATTGACAAAGAAGGTTGAGCGCTTTCACTCGCTATGCGAGCTTCTTCAGAACGACAATAAATTCCTTAATAGTCCTTTAAATACTACATTTGGTGCCAAAATTGCCTGGCTAATAAAATACAATAAAATGAATTAAATACAAACCATGTTAAATCCTAATAAACATATTTTATAATGTGCTATATTAAAACCCTATATTAATCAGTGATCTAACAACAATACTGATTTGATTGAAATAAAATAATTTATTCCAGGGTAATTAGTAGCTTCAGTATAAATTTGCCACCATAGTTCCCTATAGGCTAAATAATTTTTGTAGTTGCCTCCTCTGGGATTTTGCTTAACTATTTCAATGATGGCAAATTTTAAAAAATGATCTGTACCCTGTTCAATAATATGCCTACTAAGGGCATTTCTAGTATCCTTCTTCCTTATACAATATAAATGAGAATAAATTCTTTGTCTAAATTGACGTTCTGTCTTACCTATATAATAAGACTGACAGTACTGACAAACTGCAATATATACTAACATTGTTGATCTACAATTACCTTTTGAAAAGAATATCTTGGTTCGGTTATTATTATCTAACATAATGGTGCTGCTTTCAAGAATAGATGAACATTGGTGGCAAGTACCACATTTAGATGTATGGCACTCTCCATATGTGCCACACCTAACTTCACATTGTAAAATATTTTTCAGATTTCTACCCATTTTGTAAACAAAAATGGGTTTACTACCTAGCTTTTTTGCTGTGTCTTGGTTCGATGTTAAAATTTGCCAATTCTTAATAATGGTATTTTTCACAGCATGACAATAAGGACTATATTCTATTATAAGAGCTGTATTATAACTATCCAACATATTGTTAGAATTCGGTTTCTCTTTAATATTATTCTTGGGTTCTACTGATGTTGTACAATTATCCGAACCAATACTCTGTGTAGAATTTAATCCCAACAAAGGTATGTATTTTTTCCCCCATTGATTTGTTACATAGGAGGCTATGTCATCTAAGATCTTCGTACCATATCCTCTGTCATAGAAAAGAGACTTGATTAGTGAAATCTCCTCCATCATATCAGAGTAACCGGATGTCATTCTTACAGCTCTTAATTATTAAGAATTGGCAAATTTTAACATCGAACCAAGACACAGCAAAAAAAGCTAGGTAGTAAACCCATTTTTGTTTACAAAATGGGTAGAAATCTGAAAAATATTTTACAATGTGAAGTTAGGTGTGGCACATATGGAGAGTGCCATATATCTAAATGTGGTACTTGCCACCAATGTTCATTTATTCTTGAAAGCAGCACCATTACGTTAGATAATAATAACCGAACCAAGATATTCTTTTCAAAAGGTAATTGTAGATCAACAATGTTAGTATATATTGCAGTTTGTCAGTACTGTCAGTCTTATTATATAGGTAAGACAGAACGTCAATTTAGACAAAGAATTTATTCTCATTTATATTGTATAAGGAAGAAGGATACTAGAAATGCCCTTAGTAGGCATATTATTGAACAGGGTACAGATCATTTTTTTAAATTTGCCATCATTGAAATAGTTAAGCAAAATCCCAGAGGAGGCAACTACAAAAATGATTTAGCCTATAGGGAACTGTGGTGGCAAATTTATACTGAAGCTACTAATTACCCTGGAATAAATGATTTTATTTCAATCAAATCAGTATTGTTGTTAGATCACTGATTAATATAGGGTTTTAATATCGCACATTATAAAATATGTTTATTAGGATTTAACATGGTTTGTATTTAATTCATTTTATTGTATTTTATTAGCCAGGCAATTTTGGCACCAAATGTAGTATTTAAAGGACTATTAAGGAATTTATTGTCGTTCTGAAGAAGCTCGCATAGCGAGTGAAAGCGCTCAACCTTCTTTGTCAATAAACAACTTTGTTTTTATGAAATACAGCTGGTTTACTGCATCCTTTTGAAGCTGATTTAGATTGTGGGATTTAGCACCTAGCGTTGTGGAGTTGCTGCTTTTGTTGAACACATTTTTGGATCCACTTTGCTTTTTCTGTTGTTGTCATGCCGTCATCTCGCAGTTCTACAAGCAGCACCTTACCCGATGATGGTAAGGAAATTTCTGACCTCCGAGCTGAGGTGGCGTCCTTACGCGGGGAGGTGTCTAAAATTTTGGAGATTATCAGTAAACTAGGAGGCGAACCGAAGTGGTGGCCCAGTCAAAAACGGATTTCACCTTTAGAGTGTGGTGACACTGGTCTGCGTAGAGCACGTAGACAATCACACAATGAACAGTTAAACATTAGTTCTGGGAATATACTGGTAGCCGAGGCACCATCTACATCTTCACCCGACATACCTAATGGCCAAGGTAATAATCCAGTGACGACTCAGGCGATAGATTTGCCAGGAACATTGGGACCTTCGGAGAACATTAGAACTGACTTATCCAACTTTACATTTGATTTCTCCTTTGGTAATTTTGCGGACGAAGCAAAACGCACAGGAACAAGACCGAAAAGGACTCAACCAGTACGCACATATGCACATGTCTCTGGTGAGACCATTAATTCTAAAGGTACTGTTCCAGTTAATATCAAGCAAAATTATCAGTGCATAGACAAAAATAGATTCAAAGAGAATGCTTTACAAGATTTTATGGACTATGACTGTAAATTTGATAATGTACAAGCTGGTATGTCGCAAAATGCTAACCATGTTCGTAAAGGAACTTTGAAAGATCATATTTTCCTTTTCGGCAAAAAGTTGAATACCATTAATGCATTAAAACTTGATAATGCGTATTTAAGTTTTTGTATTACTGCTAACATTGTCCCAATGGGTCTAAGATTTTTTAAAAAACCCATGGGTATTGATGTCAATATGGATGTTGAAAAGGAATTTAATGCTTTATTTGATACCTTTGGTTCACAATATATGAAACTTCTTATTAAACATAACGATATGAAGTTATGTAAAAATATAGCAGAAGTAGAGAATTTGAATAACATTATCACACAAGATTTAGCATTTCCTCAATGGGAAAAACTTTATTTTAAACAATTTACGGTAGCGGAAGACAGAGCCAAAAAAGCATTTGACCGGAAGTACAAAAAAATTACACGAGATAAGGAACAGTATAGGAGAAACGTCAGTTACAAATGGGGGAGTCAGTCAACTGATATTGAATCAGACAAGTACGATATGTATTCAGACCATTATGACAATGTACACAATTCTGAGCAGGATTTTTACTCACATCCGAGGCAAAAATATCAGATGAATTGGAGAAAGGAAAAAGAGATAGGATATACAAATTGTTCGTTGGACAACAAGACGAACATTTCAACTAACACTAAATCAGATAAAATAATTGTAGTAGACAAAGTGGTTAGTATGTATAAAATTTTTTAAATATTTAATTACAGCAATGTTTCATTAGAGACAGGCCACTTCAGTTTATTGTCCAAGGGTTTAAAATTCATACCGACCCCCAAATTTAGGATGGTGGACACCATACTTGATATTAAAAAATATATTAGGAAGTTGAATCTAGTAATGATGTTTAACAACTCAGTTAGTACAGAAGCACACAGTAACAGACGCCTCAAGAAGAACAGTACATTTGTACCCGTAGGTAATCCAGTAGTTACTTGTTTTGAGAACCAGGTTACAAAGGATATTTACAGTTTGAACAGAAATGTTACCAAAAAGAAACACACAACCCATAAGTACAACCTTACAAAAGATGAACATCAAGTGTTAAATGAATTAACAACTGATCCAGCTATTAGAATAATGAAACCCGACAAGGGAGGCGGGATAGTCATATTTGATGCTACTTCTTACAGTGCACACATTCATAACATCCTTCATAGTTCAGGCAGTTATTCTGTATCTTCAGTTAACGAAGTTAATATTGCATATCGAAGGATTGACATGTACTTAGAAGAATATATGTTACAGCAAAGGATTTCAGAAGAGCTTTATGAATTTATGTCAGTAGAGCATCCTACCCTCCCTATTATGGTGGGGATTCCCAAGGTTCATAAAGATCATATCAACCCACCCTTTCGCCCGATTATATCGGGCAGTAAATCTAAAACTTTCAATATAGATGTGGTTTTAGACACTAAGTTGAAACCCATATATAACGTTTTGAACCACTTGGTAAAAGATTCTTGGGATTTTTTAAAAAAACTACCCAGTCAACATCAAAAAAGTCAACTTATTATTTAGTTCTATCGATGTTATTGACTTATTCAGTTGTATACCGATGGATGAAGGGTTAGAGGCATTCTCGAGAAGTCTGAGGAAATATACACAACTGAGTTGGGATGAAATATCTTTGTACACTGATCTTATGAGTATAGTACTGGAAAATAACTTCATTTATTATGAAGGGGAGATCTTCAAGCAAACTAGGGGGGTGGCAATGGGAGCGGCTTGCGCTCCCCTTTTCGCCAACCTAGTTATGCTGGATTGGGAGGTGAATCAGGTTTTCAACTGTTCATACTATAAGTATATCGCATACTATTCACGTTTCTTAGACTATATATATATTTTATGGAAAGGTGAGGTCACACAATTTGAGTTGTTCATTGGATATTTGAACACCAGTAGTAGCTTTTTGAAATTCACTTCTGTTCATAATAGTGTAGGTGTACCGTACTTAGACACACTTATTAGGTTGGATAGTATGGATTTTAAATCTACAGTATACAGGAAGTCAACCTTTACTAATTCATATTTAGATTACAACAGTTATCATCCTACAAATATGAAAAGAAATATTTTTAAAGGACAATGTATAAGAGCTGTAAGAATGACATCCGGTTACTCTGATATGATGGAGGAGATTTCACTAATCAAGTCTCTTTTCTATGACAGAGGATATGGTACGAAGATCTTAGATGACATAGCCTCCTATGTAACATATCAATGGGGGAAAAAATACATACCTTTGTTGGGATTAAATTCTACACAGAGTATTGGTTCGGATAATTGTACAACATCAGTAGAACCCAAGAATAATATTAAAGAGAAACCGAATTCTAACAATATGTTGGATAGTTATAATACAGCTCTTATAATAGAATATAGTCCTTATTGTCATGCTGTGAAAAATACCATTATTAAGAATTGGCAAATTTTAACATCGAACCAAGACACAGCAAAAAAGCTAGGTAGTAAACCCATTTTTGTTTACAAAATGGGTAGAAATCTGAAAAATATTTTACAATGTGAAGTTAGGTGTGGCACATATGGAGAGTGCCATACATCTAAATGTGGTACTTGCCACCAATGTTCATCTATTCTTGAAAGCAGCACCATTACGTTAGATAATAATAACCGAACCAAGATATTTTCAAAAGGTAATTGTAGATCAACAATGTTAGTATATATTGCAGTTTGTCAGTACTGTCAGTCTTATTATATAGGTAAGACAGAACGTCAATTTAGACAAAGAATTTATTCTCATTTATATTGTATAAGGAAGAAGGATACTAGAAATGCCCTTAGTAGGCATATTATTGAACAGGGTACAGATAATTTTTTTAAATTTGCCATCATTGAAATAGTTAAGCAAAATCCCAGAGGAGGCAACTACAAAAATTATTTAGCCTATAGGGAACTATGGTGGCAAATTTATGCTGAAGCTACTAATTACCCTGGAATAAATGATTTTATTTCAATCAAATCAGTATTGTTGTTAGATCACTGATTAATATAGTGTTTTAATATAGCACATTATAAAATATGTTTATTAGTATTTAACATGGTTTGTATTTAATTCATTTTATTAGCCAGGCAATTTTGGCGCCAAATGTAGTATTTAAAGGACTATTAAGGAATTTATTGTCGTTCTGAAGAAGCTCGCATAGCGAGTGAAAGCGCTCAACCTTCTTTGTCAATAAACAACTTTTTTTTTATGAAATACAGCTGGTTTACTGCATCCCTTTGAAGCTGATTTAGACTGTGGGATTTAGCAGCTAGCGTTGTGGAGTTGCTGCTTTTGTTGAACACATTATCCAATCGGTAGTAAAACTAAATAGTCAAGGCTTGTTAGTGACTTGGTACAGGATCACTATATACATGCAATGTACTCTTAGAGCTTAACCTGTCTCTACACAAAACAGCCACAGTTGAAAGGTTTTAAAATATTTATTAAGAAATAATAAAAACACAACGATAATTTTTACTACACAGTGCTAGTCAAGAGTTCAGAGATCACAGAGAAATACTTAAAATAATTCAGTAGTACAGTTCTGACATTACAGAAAAACAGTCTAATCAGTCTAATCTTTCTAGTTTCTAGCTATTTGTAAGAGAAAACACAAGTCTAAGGTAAACTTGCATATAGAGCAAAGGCAGAGTGCTGATGAGATGGATGGTCAAGACAAAAATGCTTAATGCTCTCTGTTTTTAAAATCACATTCCTGGTTCAGGATACATCATTCTTCACTCTTTTCCCAGGCTGACAGGAACTGCATTTACATTCTTTAGTAAGCTCACACGAGGTCAGGAAGCGAAGCCATAAAGGACATTTATGCATGCAAATACTGGCCATTAACTCTGCCATAAAACAATAGCAAGAATTCCTTTGGCTAGGCTGGCGGCCTTCATCTATCTTCACATATCTCCCCCCTCCCCCCTGGAGAACTCGGGCTAGTTTTTGAAGTGACCCTTGAGAAACGTTGCTTGAGGGAGTTAGGTCTGTCTGAGAATACCTCACCCTGTTCCCTGTCTTGAGAGCCCATCTGCATTGGCATTGCTAATCCCACTGCAGTGCTGCATGGACATATATGCTTGCAACCCTAGGCTTCATCTAAGCAACTTGGCATTTTGCTGGCTGGCTCTGTTTAACCATGTTAGGGGGTTGTGATCTGTTATAACAGTGAATTTCCTTCCATACAGATAAGGCTGAAGTTTCTGCAGTGCCCACACTATCGCTAGACATTAATTTTCTACAGCTGCATAGCATTCCTCCCTGGGTTGGAGCCTATGACTGAGATAAACCACTGGGTGCTCTTCCCCCTCTGAAGAAATCTGGCTAAGTACAGCCCCCACCCCATGGTTCAAAGCATCCACCTGCATAACAAATTCTTCGCTGTAGTCTGGACTGGCTACCACAGGGGGTCCTCCCAAAGCTTATTTGAGCTTCTGGAATGCCTGCTCACATGCTGGGATCTACAATACCTTATTTGGCCTGTTCTTCCTTGTCAGGTCTGTGAGGGGAGCAGCTGTGGTACTATAACTGGGGACGAACTTTCTGTAATAGGTTCACAGGTTCATACTAGGCTATCTGCCCTAGGGCATTTATAAGCCTAGCCAGATTGTGTTTGGCTTTCGCCACCCATTTTAAATTTATTTTGCTATGCCCTTTTTCGAGGTTAGTATACTGTGCCTCTGTGACGCAGAAGTGATACCCGGGGTAAACCTACGATCTCCCATCCACTCATCAAGATTCCTCTTGAAGAGAGTCAATGAGTGGGATTTTATTCCAGAGTGAAGGGAGCCTCTGGCTTATGAATCTGTCCCTCCAGCATGTCCTATTTATTTCAGTGCTGAGGTTCAAGTCTCTCGAGCGCGTAGCTCGATGGGATTTGGATTTTCTGAGGTGCAGCATGTCCATTAATTCCGGGTTGGACATGGCTTTATATGTCAGGCACAGATCACCTCTGAACAGGCAGTATGCCACTGAGTAGAGCTGGAGTTTTTTTAACCGGGCAGCATATGGCATCTGTTTGAGCCCTTTGATCCTCTTGGTGAGGTACTTTTGGGGTCTTTCCAGTTGCTGCAGGTGTCTGGTAAGGTACATCCCAAAAGGGGCATTGTACTCAATTATGGGCCTGATGAGGGATGAGTAAAGAGGCACGATGACATCCCCTGATCTAGATGTGAATCCGTTCATGATTAGGTGGGCTATATAAAATGTTTTTCTAACCACTTTGGCCACGTGGTTGTCAAATGAGAGATTGCTATCAACTTGGGTCCCCAGGTCCCTAATTACTTCTTCTGTACTTAATGGATTACCACCTATGTGGTAATTTGTGGGCACTTTGTTTTTGCCAAAGGGGATGACTATGCACTTTTTGGCATTTAGCTTGAGGCCATGGCTCTGGCACCAGTTGTCTGTTTCTATGAGGCCCTTTTGGAGGATGCTTGTGTCGACTGGAGAGTCGATTATGGCGCCCAGTTTGCAGTCATCTGCGAACTTGGTCAGCCACAGTCCTTCTGTGTTGGCCTGTACCTCCGAGAAATATATACCGAACAAGAGAGGTCCCAGGACTGAGCCTTGTGGGACACCACTTGTAACTGGTTTGGAGTCTGACATGGCTCCAGCAATTCTAACCATGTGGGTTCTGTCCTTGAGCCAGTTTGCAATCCATTTAGTGACATAGGAGTTTATATTTAAGCTGGTGAGCTTATCTATAATGCCCGAGTGAGGTATTGTATCGAAGGCTTTTGCGAGGTCCAGGTAGGCTGTGTGGACCATCTTCCCCTAGTCAGTGGCCTTGGTGACTGTTTCAGAGAAATCAACCAGGTTTAAGAGGCAGGATCTGCCCTTAACAAAGCCGAACTGGGTAGGATCCAGTGTTTGTAGGTCCCCAATATCTTTATTTATGAGGTCCATGATGATCCTTTCCATAGCTTTGCAGACCAAGCTAGTCAGGCTTATGGGGCGATAGTTTCCAGGATCCGTTGAGGCACCACCTTTATGGAGAGGGACCACTGTTGCTGTACGCCACTCTTTGGGCACATATCCTGTAGTAAGGCTGAGATTGAACAGTAGTTTTATGTTTGGGTTTAGCTCTTCTTGGAGTTCATGTAGGACGCAGCCCGGGACACCATCTGGTCCCATTGATGCTGTGTTTTTTGCTTTGGAGAGGGCGGCTCTTACCTGAGCATCTGAGATGTCAGGGGGGCAGCACTCTGCTGGGATAGATATTTGCCCTTTTGGTGGGGAGGGGGGGGGAGAAGTTTGCGCTGAACCTGTCAGCTAGGATGTCCTAGTCCATAGAATACCCTGCTGTCCCTAAAAATACCCTCACCTGCTTTTTAGTAACAGGTGCAGGCCTGCCTGAATGGCTTCAACTTTGGCAGGTTCTGGCCATATCTTACCTCTCCACACTCTATGTCCTAGGTAGGAGAATTCTGCCATACCCACCTGACATTTGCTCGGCTTAATGGTCAGGTCTGCCCTCTGTAGTCTGCCCAGCACCTCCTTGACATGCTGAAGGTGCTCTGGCCAGGAATGGCTATAGATGGTATTATCATCTAGGTAAGCAAGAGCAAACCCTCCTGCCCCCTGCCAGGATATGATCTCCCAGCCTCTGGAAAGTTGTTGGGGCATTCTTCATCCCAAAGGGCATCTTTGTGAACTCATACAAGCCAAAAGGAGTCACGAAGGCTGACCTCTCTAGCACTGGGAGTCAAGGGCGGCTGCCAGTAACCCTTGGTAAGATCAATGGTTGTAAAATACGTAGCCCCACCCAGCTGCTCTAGGGCCTCATCTGTCCTAGGCATGGGGTAAGCATCTGACTCTGAGTAACTATTTAATTTTCTGTAGTCCACACAGAACCTGGTGCTGCCATCCTTCTTTGGCACCAGTACCACTGGGCAGGCCCAGGGACTGTTGGACTCTTGAATCATCCCTAGTTCCAACATCTCCTGTACCTCCTCCCTCAGAGTCTGTTTGACTCTCTCAGGCACTCTGATAGGCCTTTTGGGGTCCTGTAGTCACCTGGTGCTGCTGGGACATTGCTACCCCTTTCACTGAGGTGTCTGCCCGAGCCTCACTGAGGAGACCAGTCACCAGATCTCCCTCAGACTCCTTCTGCAGTCTACTGCAAATGCTCAGCACAAGGGCCTCCCTATCATGGTAAGGTTTCATCATGTTAACGTGGTAAAATTTGTGCCCCTGCCTTCTGCCTAGCAGTTCCACCATGTAGTTAACATCACTTACCTTTCTTACCACCTTGTAGGGTCCCTCCCAAGCTGCTTGCAGTTTGTTGTGTCTGACAGGAATGAGAACCATTACCTGCTGCCCCACAGCATACTCTCTAGCTCGAGCATTCCTGTCATACCACACCTTTTCTGTTGTTGGGCTTCTGCCAGGTTCTCCTGGGCCAAGCCCATGACTTCCCTGAGCCTTGTCCTGAGATTTAGGACGTATGCCACAACAGACTCCTTGTGAGACTCGCACTCACCTTCCCACTCATTTTGAATTAAATCTAGAGGTCCCCTCACCATATGCCCGTATAGCAACTTGAAGGGTGAAAAACCTGTGGATTCCTGGGGAACCTCTCAGTAAGCAAACAACAGATGGGGCAGATATTTCTCCCACTCCCTCTTAAACTGATCTGCAAATGCCCATAGCATGGACTTGATTGTAGAGTTTAACCTCTCAACAAGACCATTAGTGTGGGGATGGCAGGGGGTGGTCTTCATGTGCTTCACCCCACAAGACTTCCACAGACATGCCAGCAGGTCTGACATGAAATTGGCACCTCTGCCAGTCAGTATTTCTTGTGGGAAACCTACCCTGCTGAAAATCTCTAACAACGCATTTGCCACCTTCTCTGCCTCAATGGAGGACAAAGCCACTGCCTCAGGATATCGTGTAGCATAATCCACTACCACTAAGATATACTTTTTCTCTGTGGAACTTGGGGTACTCAGAGGACCCACAATATCCATAGCTACCCCCTGAAATGGCTCCTCAATCACAGGCAGAGACATCAAAGGAGCTCTCACCTTGTCTCCTGCCTTGCCTAGTTTTTGGCACTGCTCTCAAGTCCTGCAGTACCCTGCTACATCTCTGGAAATTCCAGGCCAGTAGAAGTTCTGCATAATACACCTCTTTGTACGTTTTATGCACATATGACCTGCAAAGGGAATATCATGGGGTATGGCTAGAAGTGCCAGATGGTAGGCTGTAGGCACTACCAACTGCTGTACTCTCTCACCTTCTAACCCTCCCTCAGGGGTCCACTCTCTGTATAGTAACCCTTTGTCCCAGTATACAGATTCCCCCTTTCCTTGAGAATCAGGTGCTTCCCTAGCTACCTGCCTCAGGCCTTGCAATGTAGGGTCTGAGAGCTTTGCCTATCTCCGCTCTCTCCTTGTAACCCTTCCCAGCTCCCCTTCTACAGGTAGTCTGGCATCTTCTGACAGTGGTGCCTCACTGTCACCCTGGGTACTACTACTCACCTCTACCTTTGCAGTTACTCTGCCCAGGGGACCATCAGTACCCCAAGCAGCTGCGGCTTACCTTCAGTCTCACTGCTACAGGATAGCTCCCTCCCTGAAGTAACCACCTCACCAGTCCTGGCTGCAAATATGCAGTCTGTCTGGGTCTCCCCCAGACTACCAAACTTATTCGCTTGTCTTCAAGCCTGACTGTGTGTAACTGCACAAGCATATGGTACTGCCTCATCCAAATCCTTCCCTATCAGGACATCTGCAGGATGGTAGTGCGGTACCGCTGTTGTGTCAAGGCAACCTACTATTGGCATTGTGTCTTTCCCACTTAACTGGCTCCCTCACCTTTTGTTCGCCTCTGTGGACACCTGTATGCCAGATGACCCCACTAGTTGCATTCAAAACATTTAACCCTAGCTGCTGGACGTGTAACTGGACTAGTGGCTTCCCCTGCTACTGGCAGATTCTGTTGGGGCAGTCTGTGCTGCCCACCATGTGCTTCTTTAGACCCATGAGCAGTACTGGGGGTCCCTTTCCTCTGCAGGGCTGCCCTGCTTGCCAGGTATAGGTCTCCCTTCTTCCCCAATTCATCTGAAGTAGCACATTTCCTGAGGACATGAGGATCTGGTTAGCTGATTGACAAAGTGCTAAGGGCTTGTTCCCTCACCAAAAGGTCTGCCAGCCCTTCAAAAGTGGTGAACTGACATCCACTCACCCACCTATGTTAATAAGTGCACAGTTCAGCAACATATTCACACACACTGTCATCTGCCTTGCATCTATACTCACGAAACCTTTTCCTGTACATTTCAGGTGTTAGCTTAAACAATTCTAACAAGTGATTTCTAACAGCAGTACACACGGGTCTATATTAGATCATCGAAGTGTTAATACTTAGAATGGTCTAATATCGACCCGAAAACAGCGAACGCTGAAAATAGCGAAGCTGCAGATAACCAAATTTTTTCTAGGGACATAATTCGGTTGTCCCTTTCTGTGGCTTCGCTATTTTCAGCACTGTGGTGGAAAGTTACGGGTTGGGTTCAGGTAAGTGTATGATTGTGTGGACGTTAGGGTTAGGGCACGGGTGAGGTGAGTGACTAACCTTAGGGTTAAGGATAGTGGATAGATAATCCTGTATGTACAGTTTAGTGTAGGGTTAGATGTAGGATTTTAAGTGCATGTGTGTGGATTGCTGTTTTTTTTGTGTGTGTGTGTGTGTGTGTGTGTGTGTGTGTGTGTGTGTGTGTGTGTGTGTGTGTGTGTGTGTGTGTGTGTGTGTTTCTCAGAACAGTGAATTTTTTCCCAGGGAAAAAAAAATTGCTGTTCTGAGCTTTTGATGTTTTTAGATTTCGTGGTTAGAAGTTCAAGGTTGTTGTATTAGATGATGTGCTGTTTCGTTGAACTGATATAGACCCATCCAAACATGCAACATCAGACATTTTTTGACAAAACAGTTACAGCTTTACCATGGAGTAAGGGGGTCAGGAACCATACCCAGAGCCTTTGGTCAACACTATACTGTTTGCATACCCTCTCAAACATATGAATGAAACTATCAAAATTATCCCCCTCTTTAAACTGCGGAAGAAATTTACTGACCTTTTGTGCTTCTGGGGTCCAGTTACTCCCCTCCCCCATTACTTCCATGACTCTGGTGAAGAGTCAGCATTTCCCTCTCATGCCTCTTCTGCTGCTCCTTTTCGCCGGCTTCTATCTCCAAATGCCTGGCCTCCAACTCAAGTCTCTTTAGCTCCATATGTTTGTCTCTATTTGTATGTCTGTTTGGGGCTTTTCCCCTCGGGTCTCCACTGAAAAAGGGTAATTCTTACCCAGCTGGACCAACCCGGTTAACAAATGCAAATAAAATAAATAAATAAATATGGATTTTTAAGTCCTCTGCAGAAAGGTTGAGCTGTCCATTCTCCAAGGGTATTATATCTCCACTATCAGTCTGATTGTCCTCCTGGTTGCCGTTTTCAGCTATAACCAAGGCTGCAATCAGGTCTGCCTTAGTCAGGTTTCCATGCACCAGTCCCCTAGCCTGGCACATCTTGGCCAGCTGGCTCCTTGTCTGCTTTCCATACTCTCCTGCTGACATGCTGCCTGCTCACCCTGACTAACTAAGCTAACAAAATAAATAAAACAATTGTGATCTAAACTCTTGAGTATTCACTGCATGACTGACAAGCCAGTGAGTATTTGCCAACCAGTTAATATGTGATGTGGATATCCCACCACTGCCAAGCAATTAATATGTGATGCCCGTGCCCTGGTCCAGCAATCAAGGAGCCTCAATCCTCACCACTAACACCAGTGAGGGGCATCTCCTATAGGAAGAAAGGATAACAAATACACACAGTAAAGTGCAATTTCCCTTAAGAGCACACAGAGATCACAGTCAGTCCGGGGCTGGTAGCTCCCTTGCTCTCCAGGTCCCCAATAAAACTCCCCACTGGCACAGCTATAGGGTCCAGATCTCAGCTTAGTGGGCAAGCTAAAACCTCAGTGCCCTCTCTGTCCAACCAGTGCTTCGTGTCCCTGCCCAAGTAGCTGACCCCCCACACACACACACACACACATACACTTTGAGAAGAGTTTATAGAACCACACAGACACTCATGGGGAAGGCTGGCACAGGTTCTCCAGCTGTGCACCTTTTACCCAGACTATATGGTAGAAATCACTGCCACCACCCAGCTAATATTCATCAGCTACCCAAAGGCCCTTAAAAGGATGTCCAATTATTACTGTGCAATATTATTATCCAGTTGGTAGTATAACTAAACAGTCAAGGCTTATTAGAGTGATTTGGTACAGGATCACTATATACATGCAATGTACTCTTAGAGCATAACTTATCTCTACACAAATCAGCCACAGTTGAAAGGTTTTAAAATATTTAATAATGAATAATAAAAAACACAAAACAATACTTTTTACTACGCAGTGCGAGTTCAGAGATCACAGAGAAATACTTAAAATAATTCTGTAGTACAGTTCTGACATCACAGAAAAACATAGTCTAATCTTTCTAGTTTCTAGCTATTTCTAAGAGAAAACACAAGTCTCAGATAAACTTACATAAAGAGCAAAGGCAGAGTGCTGATGATTTGGATGGTCAAGACAAAAATGCTTAATGCTCTCTGAATCTGTCTGCTTTTAAAATCGCATTCCTGGTTCACATTACATCATTCTTCACACTTTTCTGGGTTCGTAGGCTAACTGGAACTACATTTACATTCTTTAGTAAGCTCACCCCAGGTCAGGAAGCAAAGCCATAAAGGACATTTATGCATGCAAATTCAGGCCATTAACTCTGGCCTTAAAACAATAGCAAGAATTCCTTCACCTAGATAGGCCGGAGCCAACTTTAAAGATCAAAGACAGTCATAAAATGCTTGACTTAGCTTCCTTACAGCAGAGTGCACTGTTGTTACATTTTTTTAGTTCTACATGTAACACTATTTTTACCATTTAAGACAACAAGCCTGTGGTTTACACTAATATTTACAGGTGATAGAATTATCTCCAAAATTCTGTCTGGCTAGGCTAGCAGCCTTCATCTGTCTTCACCCAGCCTTCACATACCACGCCAGTTTTAATTTCACTATAGTCAGAATGTTGACAATTAAAAGAAAAGTTCCACAAGAGGGCAGTCTAAATGTTGTTTTAATGTTCCCGTTGAAAGTTGTTTTGAACCGTCCAAAGTAAGTGAAACCACATGGGCCTTGAATTAAATGTACCACATTTTTGGTGGTGCAAAACTGTACATTGTGAAGTTTAACTTTAATGTTATTTATTGTAATAAAATTGCCTCTAGCTATGAGTGAACATATGCTACACACACACACACACACACACACACACACACACACACACACACACACACATATGTTTACGGCACCCACTCCAGAATTATTTCTTTAGGACATTTGTAAGTGACAATGCCCAACCAAATCTTGTATACTAATTCCTTTAGAAAAGGAATCAACAACTTGTTTAGGCAAAATGTCTGTCAGTGTTTCATTTTCTATTAACTTGGGTCACTTTTTTCACAATCCCATTCCCATACAAATCAACAGAGCAAGTACAATGTTGCATAAAAATGAAAATAGTCTTTAATCTGTTATTAAAATATCTTTTATCAGTGTAAATTATACTATTCTAGCTGCATTACAAGAGTGCTAATGAGCATTTCATATCTCAGCTGGTTCATAGCCTTTGCTTAAAAAAGCTTATTAAAATTGAAGCATCCCAAAAGGTCCACCTGATTAATACAGTTTCTGCAGTCTGTAATGAACTTACCATATGGTAACGGTGAAGTTAAATGGATTGGATGATTATCTTTGCTATGCAAAAATGTATTGGCATCATTGTCATTACAATATAACTTACTTCTAATTTGATTGTCTTGTGCTCCATAAAAAATTAAATCCAGATAATGTAATCTCTCTTTACTAATAGTACAACTTAACTTAAAATGTTTACTGTTCTAACTTTCATAAAAATGTGCTAAAAAAGGTTTGTCTCCTCCTTAGTATGAATAACAGGTCAGCTGTGTATCTAATATAAAGAATCACCTGATCCTGACAAATATACCATAGTTTCAAAAAGGCCCATTAATAAATTTTCAGAAGAAAGTACAAAACAAACACCCATTACTGTACAACATTTTTATGTAAAAATTTGTTCATGAAAAAGAAGTGTAATTCAAATAAAAAGTCACTCTCAGACATAAGAAGCAGAAGGGCTGGAACCCCAGAATATATAATTTCATGTTCACTACATCAGTACAGTGTTTGAGGAGGGATGTACGTTTTAAGTTGCTGTATGCTACTAGGGTGAGTATTTCATGTGGATGACTATGTGAGTTTTACTCATATGTACACTTGAGTGATCCCATTGCTCTAGTGTATTTCTTTTTACTTGGCAATAAACTATAAAGAGTGATACCATGTAATATGTTTTTGAATTCACACTGAAGTTGTATACTAGATTGCTAAATGTTTGCTATGTATCATCAGCAAAGTGCATTTCTCCACCCATTCCCCTCTCTTCAATTCCATATAGTGCTGTACAGTCGCCATCTGTCTGGCTCCAGTCTTTTCAGCAGTGACTGTGTGAGACTATTCCCACAGTCCATCATCATTAGTTCACTTGTCTCCTCCTGCCCAGTACAGATAGTATGTGGTGTGGGGTGTTCCTGTCTTGCTCTCTGTGTATGATATAAAATATATATGCATGTATATACAGCATTTGAAGCATTTTGCTGGGTATTTATTTATTTATTTTACATTTGCTGACCGGGAGTGTCTGCCTGAGCTGACGCCCTTTTTCAGCAGAGGCCCAGGGAGAAAAGCTCCAGTACATACTTAATAACTACATGGTACAAGTTAAAAAAAAGCAAAAAAAAAAAAACAAGTGGTGAAAAAGCTTTGGCACATACATAGTAGAATGGCAGATTTTAACAAATATTTTACAAGTAAGTTACAGCAGAATTGGTTTAGAATAGTTAACATAAAGCAAATGTGACAATATAGTAATTTAGAATAAAAACAATTTCATTTTGTGAACATATTACAGGAATATGTCTATTTAGATAGGATTTTAATGAGTGGGAAATTATAGAAGGAAAGTCAGAGGAGAAGGAGAGTTTGAGCATTGGCAGATCCACTTTTTGGTAAGATGTTCTTTTAGTGCTAGCTTAAACTTTTTGGGATGAGCCTGTGTTCGAATCTCAAGAGGTAGCTTGTTCCATTCCATTGAGGGGGTGGTAGCTGTATACATTTTGTCCTGCTTTATATTTGGGCTTATAAATTTTTAGGTCTTGAGAAGAGCTACAGAGATTTCTTGTGGGAGAATAGTGGGAGATGATAGGGTGTAAGGCTGGACAAAAGGATGGCTGATTTAAGATTGCTTGTATAGTTTGGAGCTGAGAGAGGAGGAGGAGTTGGGGCAGTTCTAGCCAGTTTAAGTATTTTAGTGAGAGATAGTGGTGAGATCTGTGGGGTTGTTGGGTTGCAAATCTAGCTGTTTTGTGGTATGTAGTCTGAAGTCTAGCAGTAAGTGTGGCGTTTAAATTAGTAAAAATCTGGGAGCAGTATGTTAAGCAGGGAAGAAGATAAGAATGGGTGAGGGCTATTCGTGATTCCTGAGTAAGGAATTTATTATTTCTTTAAAGCAGTCCTAACTTCTGGTGGGTTTTCCTGATGCAGTTATTTATGTGGAGATCAACTTTGAGGTGGTCATCAACAGTGATGCCTAGCAGTTTTGAGCTTGATTCAGGTATGATTGGGGTGTTATTGAGTGAATGGATGGTAAAGGAGGTCTTAATATGATTTGCTGATTTTGGTAGGAAGAGTAGGGGTTTTTGTTTTTTTAGGGTTTAGTATGAGTTGGTTATTGGAGAGCCATGTTTCTACAGAGTTCAGTGATGACTGGGTTGCTGTTATGAGTTCTGAGTGAGAGTTAGTTATAGTTAAAACAGTAGAGTCATCAGCTTATTGTATAATGGTGGAGAGTTGGCAGGAGGTGTAGAGTAAGTTTGTGAAGATATTGAATAGCAATGGTCCTAAAATGGATCCTTGTGGGACACCCATTTTTATTTATAGAGGAGAAGATAAGACAGTTTCCCATTTAACAGACTGGAATCTGACTTTGAGATAACTTCTCCCCTGATACTGTGGTATGGTTTGAAAGCTAAGGTTAGATAGATAGCTTGTTGATTAGTAGTGAGTGGGAGACGGTGTCAAAGGCCTTTGAAAGGTCAAGGAAAAGGCAGGAGACAAATTTGTGGTTATCTCTGGCCATATAAATGGTATTGAGAAAGGATAGAAGAGCTGTGTGTGTACTATGCTTGGGTCGAAAGCCGTGTTGAGTAGGTGTTAGTAATTTTTCCTTAGTAAGATGTTCAATGACTTGAGTATGAATGCATTTTTCAAGGATTTTTGACAGGGGAGAGGAGAGCAATAGGCCTAAAGTTTGAGATTTCAGTGGAGTTACCTCCTTTGTGTATATGTATGGTATAGAATTGTTCCCAGATGGAAGGTACCTTGGATTCAGAGATGGAACGGTTGATCAAGATTGAGATGGGATAGGCAAGTGAGTGAGCAGCTGACTGGAGAAAGTAAGATGGAATGTTGTCCACAGATACAGAACATGGTTTAAGTTTGGAGAGAAGGGTATGAATGTATGTAGTGGGGATGGGCTTTAGGGAGAAAAAATTAGGATGAGTGGTTTCCGTAGGGGGGTTCATGGTTAGTGGGGTTAGTTTGAGTGGGACTGTTTGAATTGAAGAGTTTGGATACAGATTCAACAAAATTAGTGTTGAAGATATTGGGGGTTTCTTCTGGTGTCTTTTCTGGGGTGGGGTTGGGAGAGGTAGGGTTTCCAGGATGGAGTAATTGATTGATAGTGTTCCAGAATTTTTTAGGGTTGGATTTGAGCGTGGTTGGGGGGTTGTAGTAAAAATTCTTTTGGTCCTTGTTGATTTGTCTTTTGGCCTGGTTCCTTTTGTTCTTTTTTATCTTTGTAGATCATGGGGGTTTTTTGTTTGTCACCATTTTTTCCAGGACTTATCTCTAGACTTCATGAGTGTTTTTAGTGAGCCAAGGATATATTTTAGCTTTTGTTCTAATTTTCTGAGGTGGAGCTAGTAAGTTAACAAGGTTAAGAAAGGTAGTGTTGAAAGCAGTGACAGCCTCGTCTAAGGGGAGATGGGTGAGGAAGTCCCAGCTAACTCTTGATATGAGGGTATTAAAGGTTTCTGGACTGAAGTTGGAAATATCATGCCTAGTTAAGTATTTATGTGAATTGGGGAGGTGACTGGTATACCTCAGTACTTTTATAGGAGAGTGGTCACTTAGGGAGTCAGGGAGGGTATCAGGATTGTGATATTTGGTTGGTGTTGAGACTAGTATCCAGTCAATAAGGGTATATGCAGTGTGGGTATGGTTACAGTAGGTTGGCTTGGTAATTAGCTGAGTAAAACCATAGAGGTTAATATGTTGTGGGGAGGTAGGGTTATTTAATGTTAGCCAATTGATGAATGTGTCACCTAGGAGGATTGTTTCACTTGTGATGTTCAGGGACAGATAGGAGAGGATATTTTCTAGTACTGGGATATTATTGCCTGGGGGATATAGGTGGCTACTGTAGTAATAGTAGAGTAGTTGTTTAGTTTCAAGTTAACTATCAGTATTTTTGCAGGGGAAAAGAATGGTATGGGATGTGAGATAAGAGAAATGGTGAGATTGCTGGAATAGATAATAGCAATCCCCCCACCTTTTTTGTTTGTACAATCTTGGCATATTGTTATAGCCTGGTGGGTGCATATCTCTATCTAGGTGGTGGGGTTTAAACCAAGTTTCTGTGACAGCAATGACATCAGGGGTATGCTTTGCTATCCAGGCATGGAACTGACTAAGTTTGTTTAGAATATTTCGGGTATTGATTGCATAGAAGGAGATCTGTTTTTGGTGTGGTTTTTGGTGGATAGAGGTGGGAGGAGTGTTTAGATTAGAGGTTTGATTGTGGATAGGACCAGGGTTAGGATGAATGTCGCCTACTAGAAGAATAGTAGTGGGGAAACTTTTCAATGTAGTTGTGAGTGGGTGCCATTTTATAGGTTTAGTCTTGTTTTTTGGATTTAGGGAGGCAGATGGTGTTCTTTTTATTTTGGGAAGTTGGAAATTGGAGGGTAGTATTGAGGAAGAGATGGTGTAGTTAGTTTTTGGGATTGTTTCATTATTTAGGAGTGTGTTGGTGGGATGTTTGTGGATGGGAGGTAATGATCCATAGGGGGCAGTGAGATGCTGTAGGAGGATTAGTTGGAGTAATAGAAGGCTGGTGAGGATTAAGGTATGCATAGTTGGAATTGGAGTAAAGGAGGGGTAGTAGATGGAGAAGGTAGTGAGAAGATAGATTTGTAATGGGAAATTAGAAGTGGTGGAAACTAGTTATAGGGAAGCTGTTGAGGGAGGTGGTTGGAGTGGGAGTAAAGTTTGTAAGTGGGGTTAGAGAGGGTGTAAAGGAGGAAGTGTGTGATGGAGGGGTGGGGTGTAAGTGTGGGAGTAATTTGTAATATGTTGTTAATTGTAATTGGTTGGTAGTAAGGGGGGTGTGTTTGTGTGGAGTATGTGTAGGAGCACTGGGGGTGGGTGGAATTTGGGGGTAGGGGAGCAGAGCAGGATAGAGCAAGTAAGGAGAGTGTAGCGGGGCAGGATAGAGCAAGTAAGGAGAGTGTAACAGTAAAAAGTATCAGCAACTATAGTTAGGGAGCTAAAGGTAGGTGGGAAAAAGTAATGGAAAAGCTAGGAAAGAAGAGACAATATTTTGGTTTAAACATGGAGTGAGTAGATATGAAACGGATAAGGAGATAGGAGTAGGATATAAATATTTGCAGTGAGCTACAATTAGTTAAACATCCAAGGTAAAGCTATTACCTCAGTATTGGAACTGAAAAAGTTAGGCAGTTATAGGTAGAAACATAGTTTTTCAGTTTTTCATTTTAATTGCCATTTTTTTAAAATGTACTTGTCTTTATAATATAACAAGTTCATACAGAAGTTTTTTTTGTAGCATTTCTGTGGCATAGTTGCATATAATTGTCATTATGTTAATATTTTTGCTTTTCAAGTCTTGCCTTCTGTTTCATCAGTGAAAAGGTAGTTTTGTATATGTTGCCACTGTGGGTCATTGTCTAATTCGCATAGGTTGTTTCTTTGAGCAACCAGGCTCTTAACTTCTTAAGGTTCATGCGGTAGGTGCGCTTTGTTATTATTGTTATTGTTGTTTTCTTTAACTAGTGCTCTTGGGTTTAAAGACTCGTTAGGGTTTAAAGACTCGTTAAAGGGCTTATATATTTTGGTATGTTAAGGTTTTGAAAGGTAGAAGATTTTTTTCTAACGGTTAATAATTTTTTTCATACACGGGGCTGTTAAGATTTGTGTAATGCAATGGTCTTGATCAGACTACTAGATATTATTGAAATATCCCACAAAAGTTTAGTTTTATCTAACTGGGCTGAAAGAATGTTTGTTCTTCTGGGTAAAAATAGTATTGTTGGCTTGTATCTTTTGTTGAAATGTTAAAATTTCACTTTTGTAAAAATCAATTTTATTGATCATATTATGCTAACCGAACAGCCAAAGGAAAAAAAAAAGTTAAAGGAGAGAGCAAAAAAACTGTCGTCAGTAGCACCTTAGGTGCAAGCGTGATTTCAGAATGGTGTCATTCTAGACGGTTGTGTGGTACAAAGGGTAAATCCTTGACTGTGACCTAGACAGAGAAGTACCCACTCAGGAAGTGTAGCACTGAGTGACATATACTACGTTGCCCATCTTGTGGGAAGAATGTTTGTTTCCTTGGTTTACTGTAGGTTTGACACCCAGATGAAATCTGACATTAAGACAGAAGAGAGCTTATGGCCCAAAGAGTGTGCTTTGAACTGCTAATAAGCAATGCTTGCAGTGTAGATGGCTGTCTGTAGGTGAGTGGATTCATGCATGCTTCATCCAGCCTCACACATGCTGTCATGCCAGGAATGAACAGAAAGTGCCAAAAACCACAGGTCCTTCTGGATGACTGCTGTGGAGTCACGTTCCCTAATGTATAGATGATGGGCCTAGAGAAGGGAAAATGGATCAGTAGGGGGGGTGAGGGCTAGAATTGTCACAGGAGTGGGAAGAGAAAATGAATTATAAAAAAATTGCATTTTAGAAGTCTGGTTCAGCCAATGCAAGGTCAAGGTTTGTCACCTCAAAATGTTTGGAGAAGGGCACTTGTAATTTAAGCAGTTCGGGCCAAACAGGGTTACTACATACATACATATTTCAAGCATGGGTATTATAGCCTTTCTAGCCTGCCAATGTACCAAAGCAGCTGTGCCCATAATAAGTGTCAAGGCCACTCTTAAAAATATCTAAACTTGTGCTTACTTTAATTTAATCTGTTCCGTGCATCAGCTGTTTTATCTCAGAGAACCAATTAGTACACTTTTCATTCCTATAGAATCTTACATGTGGGTTGTCTGATAATTCTGCACTACGTTTTGATAACCTCCAAACATTCCCAGAGATAGTTGTCTCTAAATGCCCTATATATCTGAGTAAAATCTCCTTTTAAATAACTATGAGACACTGTAGAAGTTCAGATATTTTAGTCTTTCATAATAACTTATATTTTCACATCCATTGATGCTCTTGGTATATTTCTGCTGTACTCTTTCCAGTTTACTCATGCTTGTTTTCTTATAAGGTTTCCATATTATTATTCCATACTTAAGCTTGGGTCTAATGTAATTAAACAATCACTTCATCATTTCTGATATCCTAGACTTATAATCTTTTTATACAACCCATAGTTCTATATCTTCTCATTAACCTAATTGGTTGATATGATTAGAAAAAACTCATAAGCTGGATCGATCCATATACCCAGGTCCTTAAATAAATATACAGTTTCAATTACTGATGTATTAAGTATTCACCTTTCAGTTTATGTCTCCCAAATTTCATATGTTTAGTTTATGGTGTGTTTATCAGCATATTAGTCTCCTGTGCCCAAATGGTCAATTTAGTCATGTTCTTTTGCAGACATGCCCTAACTGTACCAGATGTAGTCAGTTTACCCAGTTTCAGGTCATGTGCATACAGGCTGTAGAACATCTCAGATGGAAAAATTATGTCTGAAAGATACAATCTAAACAAGTAAGGTCCTAGGACAGAGCCCTGTGGGACACCCTGACTGTAACCAAGAATTTCACCTGTCCAGTTGCTGTATGATACTTGCCATGTCCTACTTGTAATTCATGTAGCTGTCCATCTTATCAAGAGTAAATCAATACCTAGTTGTTGTAATTAATTGATCAGTGTTTTGTGTATGACCATGTCAGATGCTGAAGTTAAATCTGTATAAATTAGATAATGACACTATTTTCATTCATATCCGTTATTATATTGTCGTGGAACATCATGTTACAGGTGGTAATAGAGCTATTAAATTAGTCAGGTTGGCTACATTTAATAGACAATGTGATTGCAAAATTTTTCAACACTGTTACCAAACAGCAGAAAAAGCAGTCTTGTGTGCTCCTGTCCAGAGTCTTTTGAGAGAGAGAGAGAGAGAGAGAGAGAGGAGGAGGAGGAGTGAATCTGAGTATTCTGAATGGATGGTATGTAGTGTACCTCCATAGGCATGAATTTTACTATGTTACTTAAATTATTAAAGCCTGAAAAGTTCTGTGAGAAGCTGGGTAATTTCCAAAGAGACATTCTTATTAGGAATCAACTAAACACTAGTCTGATGGGTATTATATATTTGTGAAAAAAGTATGCATTTGTTTAATGCTGCAGCTGCTTGCCTGGAGAAAGGTGGACCTTTTAGCTGCAGGGTAAGACAGGAATGTTTTTATGTGATCCTTCTTCTCGGTAAAAATACAAAACATTTTGATATAATTGCTTGAAAGGTTCATTCAGTTGTATATCTTGGAGTTGTGTTGGGGGGAGGGGTGTTGAACATTGACTGTTTTGTTATATGTGGTTGTGTTACAGTGATAATCTCCTTCAGATAGTTGCCATTCTCCAGGAGTTGTTCTTAGAGGATGGAGTTTGGAAAGTGTTGGATGTCTTGGGTATAACTTCTGATGTATTCCAACACTGCTGTTACATCAATGTGATTTTAATAGCTTGAAATATGAAGTATCTGGTATGCTCGAGACAATCTTGACTGAAGGGCTATTCTTATTCATGGAAGGTGATTACTGAGCTCATCAGTTTGTCTTTCTTTGGGGGGAATGCATTATTTATTAAAACTACTAATATGTCAATGAAGGAGGTGGGAGAAAAATGGGGAAAAGTGAATCATTATTTGTGTGGTTCACATGGCTTTGGCACCTTGGACCCAAGAGTATGCTATATAGGAAATTTCTGTTTTTCAGTAGATATGGCCAAGAGCAAAACTGAACGTGCTAATATTCCAGTTACACAGGTGAAAGAAAGGAGGAAAATGAATATTTTTTGGTATGGTTCACATGACATTGGCATTATGGACTTGATGGATAACAGCTTTCCTTTCTCTAATAGACATTGCTAAAGAGAGAGTCAAGTTTCGGTCTGTATGTTCCCTAGAGAGCAAATAATCATGGCAAAGATGTCAAAGACTTCAGCTCTTCTCCTAGTGCAGTATACTGTGCAGAGAAGAAAGAGATCTTCTGAGTTTTGGACAGTCCTCTTCTGTTGGTTCAAGGGGATCTCTCTCTCTCGTCTGTCTTTTATCTGCTTCCTCTGTAATTTAGAAGAGTCTGTCATCTTTGATAAGAAGTATAGCAGTAGCAAGGGACAAATATCGAAGTGTCAGAAGATCTGGGATGTTTCCCTTCAGGTATGTGGGTGTAGAGTATTCTGGACATGGTATAGAGTTTGTCTCCATGACAGGTTGCATTCTCATTCTATAGGGGTCTAATCTCTGGCTATCAGATCAAGACCATTGCTGTTGCTAAAGTTGTTGTTTAGGAATGGGTCATCAAGAAGGTCCATTGTCAGCTTGGAAAAATATATATTAATTTAAGGTTCTGTTTTTGGTACTTGTGTATTATCGCAACCACATTACGAGCAGGAGAAGCGGCTGAGCTCCAAGACATACTCCTGCAGAAATATGTAGTGAAACTGTGTTGGGAAGTGGTGTGTGTCACTGAAGTGTCAGTAATTTAGAGAGAAAGTCCGAGAAAGAAAGGAAAGTTAAATGCGGAAAGCAAAGCGACAACTGATGTACTAATGCCTCCTGCTTTAAGAATGTTTTAGCATCCCGTTAGTCAAGAATAAAAAGTCAAAAGTACAATTAGTAAATGACCACACATCTTACACTGAACCACAAAAAAAAATTACTTTACACTTGGTGCCATTTTAGTGTCTAGTCCTTAAAAAATATCATTCTAAGTACCCCTAAACTAAGTGAGATGTCTGTTCGTCCACGTATAATAAAACTTAGCAACCTACGTCACTTCATTTTCAGACTGTGATGGCCACCAGTCAACAGCAAATGACTGAGAAACACACTACCCTGTCTCACCTTAATAGTATGAAAAACACACACGGTAGTTGTCATCTCATTCATGTAATTAAGTGTCTAATGCCAGGCCTTTTGTGTAGTAACTGTAAGAACGGTAATTAGATTATCTTGAGTTTTTTGAAAGAAATGACACAATACAACTACCGTTTTAACTCCTTTAAAGTGATATAAGCAGTCCAGAGTTGTTGATTTGCAGAGCACAAAAGCAATGGTACAAAAATATTTCCCTCATCGGCTTTTATCACTTCAGATTAAATCTGTCGATTTTGTTTAATGGCTCTTATAAACTCTGATGGATACCGCATTGGTACTGTAATGTGGTTGCGATAATACACAAGTACCCTTTTTTTCTTTCCAGCTTAAATTGGGTCTCTGCAAGTGAAGAATTTCTTCTGACCCACTCATAACAATGTTTTGAAAGTGAAATAATTTAGAGTAGTAACTCTCCCATCCATCCTTTTTTTAAACAGAAACATCTTTATTAAATTGCAACGTATGACATAGGCAATTACACATTTATACAAGTGAAAACAAACCATATTGACATAATTTTACTTGCAAGCATTATGCATCACGTATAATCTATCCAGTCATTGTCAGTCAAACATTACATAGCTCATTCAAATCCTGTCTTCTTTTAAATCTCATTTCTCCTCTGCATGTATTTTTCCCACAATTCCTACTTTTTCTATATAATTTGCTCCTACTCTTTTCTAAAGATTCCATTTCCAGTTGTTTTATCTCTGACTGTATTCACTACTTTTAGTAAAGTTGGTTTAGAGTTTGATTTCCATTTTCTAGTAATTGCTTTTTTGGCAGCCACTGTAATTCGAATCAACAATGCCTTACTATGTCAAGGCAATTCCAATTCTGCAGCATAGCTCAAAAAATCATTTCTTTAGTTATACCTCACCCAGTATCTCTAAAGATTCCCTGCAGACTGCTTTGTCAAAGCGTGCCAACTCATTACACTCCCAGAAAATATGTTCCCAGTTACCATTTTCTTCCCCATCACAACTCTAATATTTGCTGTCTACTTTTTTTTTTGAAAATTTCTTTTTATTGTATTTTTCCACAAATACAAAGTAAAAGTAGGAGTACAAAATAATACAGACAGTACAGCATGAATTACATAGATGAGTAAAGGTAACCAAACTTTGCAGAGGAAAAAAAACATTTAAACAATTGCAAGAAACTTTGAGACTAATAATTGACATGGTTGCAACATATCTAGGGGTTACAGTAGACAGTTATGGTAAAACATTGAGTATTGGGTTTGTATATGCACAGTGCCTTTAATTGCCCAGAATGGAAGAAAAAAGAAACAGAAACAAAAATAAAAAAAAAATTAAAGCTTACAAAAACTAATTACATATTTACAGTATGTACAATGTTAAAATCCATTCTTTTGTTAACATCCCAGAAGTGTGTTTTATATGTCAGTGATGCAACTATTTATGTTCAGTAACAGAGGTTTTTATTTTATATCAGCCACCTACTTGACATTTAACTTTATGTATTCTGTATGCTTATCAAAATTATCTCTAGGCGAGAATTCCAGTATGTTTGAAAGTAAATTCTTGTTTTAATACTTTTAGTAGCTAGTTTGTGGGAGGTGATATATTTAACTGCCATGTCTTTAAAGTTGTTCCATGAGATGTTTTTATTATTTACCCAATTCTTGGAAATATAAAATTTAAGATTTGCTGTCTACCAGAGGAACAGTTTGTTGGAGTCTGCTTGAGGTATAAAATTACCCAAGTAAACACATCCAAGCAAAGATTCTAAATCTTCTAGACTTTGTTACATATTTGGGAGACATACATATATCCCCCAATGGTTCTTTGTGACTTGCTTATGCAGTCTGTCTTCCCAATCCTTTCTGACCTCCTCTGATTGATTCTTTTGGTTATCATCATAAAATATTTTTACACTGTACTAATTATTCCTTTTTTAACAGCAGCTTATGTTCTGGATTCTACTAAAACTACCTGTGCTGGTCTTTCATTCAGGATCCCCTATTTCTTTCTTTTTGCCTGTACTCTGATATCAATCCTTGATAAGGAAGGCAGTCTCTAGTCTGCAGTCCAAATAAATTATTGGCCTCTTCCCATTCTATTACATTTCCATCTCTAATTATTTGCTCCCAATACCTTGAATGTTCTTCGTGTTTCACTATTGCAGTCATCACACTTGGGTATCTGCCTGCAGGTAGCCCTCAATCGGCCTGAATACCAGAGACTTAGTATTTCTGCATCAGTTGCTTATTTGCACCCAATACCTTGGTTCTTTTGCCATATTTCTCCAATCAATTCCAGCCCTGTCTTGCCTGTATCCCTAATTATAGCCATCCCTATCGACAGAATCTCCTTTCTTCCTTCCTGTGTTGGCTTAGTTCTTAGAATACTTTCTGCTACTTTTAACCATACGGAATATTATATTCATATTGTTAATCTCCTTAAGGATCTGCATCCAGAATTTCAGTCTCTTATTGTTTCATGAGCATCCCCAGTATTTTATCCTCATCCCTTTCCACTTTGAATTATAGGTTTCTGCTTGTGCTATGTATAGGAGCCTTACCTGTGACCTCTGAAATACCCCTTCAAATTGGGTAATCCCAAACCTCCTTGTTCAGTTGGAAGAATCCGCTTATCCCCACGTGTATCTTCCCATCTTCCTCTCAAAGATAAAATACTTCATCTCTTTATTAAGTGCTAGGTACAGCTTCTTCTCTGGTTGATAACAATATGCCTGACCTGTATATAAAACTAGAGGGACTAAAAACATTTTAACTGCTTGTATCTTGCTATCATTGTCCATATAACAGAGCTTCCAGTTTCTCAGATTTTGTGTTATCTTTTTAGTCTCTTCCTACATGTCCTTAGCTTCCACACCAGACTCCTTTTTAATCCAGATCCCTAAGTACTTCATTTTATCATGACCCCATGATATTGCTGAACCAATTTGTGTGTGGGTACATAACCTACTGCTATTACCTTTGTTTTAGCTTCATTAATTTTGTATCCTGAAAAGATTTGAAACTGCCTCAAAATGTTTCACAATACTGAAATGTCCTTTTCTGTTTTTTTATTGGGTTTATATTATATAGCCGAAAACTTAAAATCTCGAGCGTTCACATGAGCGAATATGCAGGTACTCAAAATTGCTATTGTGGGGGGCTGTGCCCCCCACACCCCCCGCTAAATATATATTCCAACTCCGAGATCGCGCTACAGTGAGGAAAGGGCAAATATCCCGATCTCCACTGTACTGGGATCCAAATAAAAAATGAATATCGAATATTTGCATTTTTGCTCATGTGAGTGCTCGAGATTTTAAGTTTTCAGCGAGCTAAAGTAGACCCTTTTTATCAGATATATAATGATATTGACTGCAAACAGAGCAAACTTTTATTGACTACCATACCAGTTATATCCTTGAATTTGAGTCCCTTATTTTCTTTGCCAGTGGTTCTAAATATAGTGCAAATAACAAAGGGGAAAGAGTACACCCTTGCCTTATTCCTCTGCTCAAACAGAAATTATCATAGAGGAACCCTCCCACTTCTGTTTTCGCCTCTGATATATAGCCTCATAATCAACCTTGTAATTTTATGAGGGGATTCAAATGCTTCCACTGCTATTAATCTCCCAGCTTACTCTCTCTCAGATGCTTTCTGTGCATCAAGACCCACCAACAACAGTGGCATTTTCTTACATTCAGCTTCATTCTGGATGATCAGTGTTTTATTAATGTTGTCAAATGTCTGCCGCCCCTCCACAAAACCACATTGATTAATTTCTGTCAATTTTGGCATCACCTTTGCCATTCTTTTAGCCATTATAGACATATACATTTTATAATCATGGTTTAGGATTGAAATGGGCCTGTATGAAGCTGGATTTGATGGGTCTTCACCCTCATTGGGTTTTACAGCCACCACTGCTTTCTTCCTGGATGTTGGTGCTTCTCCTCTTAAGTGCAGCACAGTGGTTAACATTGCCTCCTCACAGCAAGAGGTTCTCTGGTTCGATTTTTGGCTGGGGTGCCTTCTGTTAGGAGTCTGCATGTCCTCCCTGCATTCACATGAGTTTCCTCTGGGTGCTGTGGTTTTCTCCCATATTCCAAAGATATCTGTCAGGAGCATTTCTGTCTGGTCCTCCGTTGAAAACAGGCTCTGTCCTAGTCAGACTTTCCTGGTCAACAAATGTTAATAAAATAAAGTTAAATAAATAAAATACTGTTAAAACCATTCAAATCTTTATCAGTGTTTTCCCACCTAGCTTCCAAACTTCCATATGAACACCATCTATTCCTGGAGACTTTCCTGTGGATTGGTTATACATCATCACTTTTATGTCATCCCCTCCTATCCTAACTGTTATTAATTACACCTCATCTACCTCTAACCTTGGCTTATTTAAATCTTTCCATTTGTACCTTTTCTTGATCTCCGTATTTCTCTGCTTTATACAGAATTTCATAAGATTTCTGAAATATTTCTATTACCTTTACAGGACCTCCTGTTATCTTCCTTGTTATAGGCTCCTTAAGCTTGGCGAAAACACTTTCTACTTTCTATTGCCCGAGTCATTGAGCTAAAAGTTTTTGTGCTCTGGCATTATTATCAAAAAAAAAACAGTTGCTTAATAGCAGTCTTTCTAAACTCATGCATATAATCAAGGTAATCTTTATTTTCTGCTTAGCATTCTGCAGTTGATCCTCTTGTTCTGTGAGATTCCCCCAATCCTGCAGTACTTTAACATTTGTCAGTTCCTCTATATAATTCTTGTTTCTTCTTAACCATATCTCTCTTTCTTTTATGTCCACCAAATTTTTAAACTCCAAGTTAATTTTATCCTGCTCCCTAGCTATATTTTCAGAAGAAATTTCTATCTTCTCTAATAATCCCCAAGTAATTTCCACTACCCATTTCTTAAATTCCTTTCTTTTCAACATATACGTGGGAAAGCACCAGTGTGTCATTTTTATTTCATTACTCCGCATTTTGTATTTTAATTATTATTGGTGCATGATGTGATATAGTTATTAGTTATTGGATGCACATCAAGCTGTCAATTAAATGCAGATGTTCCCATGAAATGTAAGTTCTATCTAGCCTAGCCCAGTTTTTGTATCTTGGGGAATAATATGTAACTTGACTCCAAACTCCTACTACTAAATTCACATATTCCATGCCAAATATTTTCATATATTTCTTCAAAAATCTACCCTCCTTTTTTATATTTTTTCTTCTGGACCCTCAGACACATCTTCACTGCTGCAAATCAAATTCCAGTCCCCACCTGTAAGTTATATTCCCTGCTGAAAACTGATCATTTCTCCCAGAATTTTCTTAAGCTCCATTATAGCAGTTTTAGATGGAATATAAATATATGCCAGTGTAATCCTCCTCCCTTGCCAGTATCCCCTTAGTACTACAAATCTACCATTAGTACTACAAATCTACTACAAATCTATCATCTTCTAGCTCTATTGGAGCTCCTCTTGCAATTAATGTAAATACTCTTCTGCTGAATAACCATCCTGAAAACCTTTCTTTATCAACTTCATGTTCATTTCTTTCTAAATGTGGCTCCTGTAGCATATGTATTTGTACTTTTATATTTTTAATATAGTTTGCTACTTTTTTTGTATAATCTGTGAGACCATTAACATTTAAAGATAACATGGAAAGCATCATTATGCTAAAAAGTTATTATTCCCACCTTTTATTTTTAACAGCTTTGTGTCCAGTTCCAGCTTGTGTTACATGCACACACTAATGTTTGGCAGGTTAATCTTGTTTCTCATCCTATCCATTTGAGCCTGTGTCACTTCTTACAGAACTTTTAGTTTTATTGAAAACCCTCAAATAAAAAAAGGAAAAGTCGAACCCCAATGCACCCTAAAGCCTATTAACACTAACACACAAAAGTATGTACATCTTCAAATATTGAAGCTTTACCCCCTCCTAATAGAAGCAGCTGTCCCAAACTGACAGCCACACTTGCAGACTTGGGTTAACTTGGTTATCCATGCTAAGATGCATGGTACAGCCTGTGCTTGTACTAAGTGCTGTCTGGTTTTGGCTTATCTTTTTATTGGTCTCCCAGAATGAGAAAACACTTGAATGCTTTCAGAAAACATTACCTCCTAGCAGTTGAAAGAAAGCCTGTAAAAGAAAGAAGTATTCTGTTTTTAATTGCACTTCATCAGATTGTCTGCATAGAGACATGGGAACCAGATACAGAGTTGCTTCTACAAGCATTTTTTTAATTTATTTGCTAGAGGAAAGCTTTATATATTCAGTGTTATTTGCATTCTCTTAAAATTTGATACTAGGTAAAGCCAAGGACCTTAATCCAGTCATTCCCCTATGCAAGAATGAGAAAAGTACATAATTTTTCTTGTATCATACTCTTTTTGACCAAACTTTTATTCTTTTTGTTTTCAGTGCTTACATTTCTTAAAATTGAACAAGGAGAAAGAGAAAATAAGGGGAAAAAACAGGGGCACCTTTTACTTCAGTATTCCCATTACACTTCTGAGAAAATGTTACAGTTAAAAACAAAATGTTGTTGTACTCATAGTTAACTCTCTCCCTCCTTTTCCCCTGTTCTAAGTGTTCCTCCAAACATTAATGACTTGAAGTAGTGCATATGCCTTAGAGTCCCTTGCAAGTTTAACAACCTGGAAATATTGGACTTTGACTTTTTCTTGTTCTATCATGTTTCACAAATATAATTGTTTTGTAATCCCACATTTATTTGTCGATGTCCGAGTTGCTGATTTTATTTCTGTTTATCTACATCTCCCAAATACAGTCTCTGCTTAATTTCCAATGTACTCTTGGTACTTTTAGTCAGCTCTTGTGTTTTTTTTCTCTCTCTCAAACATTTTCCGTTGAAACATTGGAAAAGGTTTCACTGGCACAGTCTCTCTCTGGTCTTTATTACCAGAAGAACATGAAGCAGAATCTCCTTCTGTTTCACAGCTCACTTTTTGATAGACAAACTTTTGTATTTACTCCTTAGCATGTTCTGCATCAAAAAGTTATTTACACAGAAGGCATTCAATTCTCGGCTGGAGTGCCTTCTGTGTGGAGTCTGCATGTCCTCCCGGCGGTCGAGTGGCATTCGAAAGACATGCGTGAATGGGCGTGCCTTCGTTGAAGGTTGGACGTCAGGCTGGCACCTAGGCACCGTAAAAAAATCTACTGCTAATCATTAGCGGACCGGAGTTCCGCTGTGGCGACCCCTAACCGAGAAAAGCCGAAAGAAAGAAGAAGGAAAGAATATTTTGAAGATAGCTGGGTACAGCAGTTTGAATCTCATGCCTGCCTCTCGACGTTCTGTGATTAGTGGAATAAATGTACCACCTTCTGCCTAGTGTACAGTGAGTAATCAATTTCCACAAAAACTCTGCTGTTGCCCACTTTTATTACTTTGTCTTTTTTGCAACAGTTTTGTCAGAATCATCTCCTTTTGCTGGTAGAATTGCATCTTGAGTATTAAAGGGCTAGGTTGTTTTCTCATGACCAGATTTAGAACATACACACAATATGCCCCTTCAATTAAAAATAAAACATCAGGGGACAACCGCCAACAATGTCTAAAATGTTTATATATATATATATATATATATATATATATATATATATATATATATATATATAAAATGTGTGTATGTATATATATGTATATATATATATATATATATATATATATATATATACATATATATATAAAACAGCAAAGCTTTCGAACATACAACCTCTTCCTCAGTGCATCAATAAAACATCAAAACTAAAGACATACTTGTATATCCCTACCAAACCAGCTAATTAGACAATTTATTAATTACATATCCAACTGCTTAAAGGAGCATATACAAAATTACTTATAGAATACATATATGTATGTCTGTGACCGGAACTAAAATATCTTTAAAACACACACTTCAAACCACCATTCTTTTCATTTTTAAAACAACTGAGTTGAGATCAGGATCATAGTCAGCCCTAAAAAGTTAATCCATTTATACTCAGCCAATTTTGTGGCTGTAACTATATCTCCACCACACTCATTTTTATAGACTTCTTGTAACACCCTAAATTTAAAAGAATGAGTCTGACCATAGAATTAATATGTTTAAACAAAGAGTTGGTTTCTACTTTCCTTCTAATTTCAGACAAATGGGACCGTATCCTGTGTTTTAGCTTACTGTTTGTTTAAACATTTTAATTCCATGGATCAGACTCATTCTTTTAAATTTAGCTAATTCCAGCAAAAGTAAGCAAGTAAATGGCAGGCTTTTGTAAAGGGATTATGTGAGAGTGTTCAATCTCGCCGTTTGTTTTTACACACGGGTTCGGAGCCGATCCTCGGCTCCGAGTCGGCCGCATAGCAAAGCTCTGCATCTAAGAGAAGCTCGAGACCAGGCTATATCCCACAATCCTCCCTGCCATTACTCAGATCTAGTTTGCCGCTGCAACAGGTCACATCGCGTTAGAGAGCTCAGACCAGAGTTTAGGAATTATAACAGATAAGATAGTCTTTTTTTCTTCTTTTTAGTCCTAAAAGTTATATATTTTTTTGTGGATACTTATATTTTATTTACTGTAGTGTGTTTGTGTGTGGTTTATAGTTAGTTAGTTAGTTTTTTTCTATAGGTTTCCCTTTGGGGCCTACCCCCTTCTAACTATAAATTCCCTTTTAATTTTAAACCTCACTTCTTTTAAGTATGTCTGAGAAAGTTAAGAGTGGGTTCAAAAGGTGCCAGTATTTACAGAAAATGTCCATCACTGACAACCACACCTCCTGCGTCTACTGTCTTGGCCCTCTCCACTTGCAAGTGGATTGCTCCATTTGCCTTTCCTTCAGTGGGGGGGTCATGACAGATAGACGCAGGAAACTTATTGATAGGGGGCTTCTTAAGCCTGCTTTCCAAGAAGCCTTGGACAAGTCAGACCAGGCTTCTAAGTCTTCGAAGGGGTCGAAGATGTCGGAGCCCATGTCATTGGCTCCGAGTACATCTTCCAGAGTTCGTTCGCCGGTTCCACAGACTTCGGGGCCGAGCGTCGAACGTTTGTCTCTCACTGAGCCCCAGGTCTTGGAACCGGTGTCGGAACTACCGCCACCATCGATTCTTCGGTCGGTGCCATCTTCGGCTCCTTCGACCCGTTCTTCCAGACCACTTTCTGATACTGGTGTGGATTGTGTCGTGCAGAAACTGATGGAGAACATGGCTCTTTCCAGATTGATTGCAGTTTCCTCCCAGTTGGTGTCGAAACTAGAAGGCCTCCCTTTATCTCCAACAGGTCCTCCTTCGAGACCCATCCAGTCTTCGGAGCCAGAAGAGGATGAGCCGATGATAGTGGAGCCATCGGTGCCGAAACCGTCCATAGCACGATCGACACCACTTACCTCGACTCCATCGGAACCGATAAGTGAGTCTCGGAGTCGACTATCTCTCCTTGGTTCCGTGACCGAGAGTCGTACCGACCTTTCGGTGCCAACTCTCCCTCTCGGGGCCTAGGTGCAGATCGGCTCGGCTCCGTCCACTGGGTCGAGACCCATGGGCCCCGTGTCTCGGATTCTTCCATGTTCTTCGGAACCGGGAGAGTCCTCGGCCCGAGGTTCAGGGGCTTTTGACCTCATGAGGAAGGTTTTGTCTACACAGACAACCACTACATCGGACGCGTCTTCTCCCTCCCCTAAGGAGCCGCTCTCTGTTTCTGTTCCCACGACACATCCAAAGCGTGGAGCACCATTGTCTCAGCCATCCCTAGAGGATGCCCCCTGTTCCTCTGAGGCCTCACCGAATCCCTCCGATGAGGTCCCGAGGAAAAGATTGTGCAAGAGGAGGCACTTAGACTCCCCACAGGAATCTTTAACGTCTGACACTGACTTGGATGAGTCAGAGGGGTCCCCAAAATCACCCTCCGAAGATGTCTCATTTGCGGACATATTGGAGATATTAAAACAGAGGGGTGATTGGCAGTCCCTAGCCCCCACTGAGGACGAGTCAGTGTTGCTGAAGGCATTTGGTGCTCAACCTTCTACCTCCTGGGTTACTCCGCCCTTCGATGAGTTGATGGAATTAATTGCTCGAAGGGCGTGGGAGACACCGGACACAGTGGAACCGGTCCCTAGAAAGCCAAGTAAATTCATTACTGCCCCCCAGGACAAGATGTATCTAACAAAAGGAGTCCCCGTTGACGCTATGGTGGTGGCAGCAGCCACTAAAAAGGAGATGTCGGAGTCTTCCTCTTCTGTTCATCCTCCTAATAAGGATTCTAGGACTATGGACAGATACAGGAAGCGCGTTTTTAGTTCAGCGACTTTTTCCATGCGTTCGCTAAACTATTTGACACATTTTACACGACTACAGAGGGATCTCATCAAGGAGCTGAGAGATACCCTCCAGGGTAACACAGATGCTGCTGTTTCAGATAAGGTGACAGCACAACTTAACACCCTTACCTCCGTAGTGAACTCGTCCATGAAGCTCATCTCGTATGCGGCTGAAGGGTCGAGTAGGGTCAAGCTTCAGCGATTGCTCTGAAGACAATCCTGGATGCGGCTGTGCTCTTTTGCGGAAGCCTTCAAGTCTTCTTTCGCCAACGCCCCCTTTGATGGTGCCACTCTTTTTGGGCCCAAAGTGAAAGAGACATTAACTCGGTGTGAGCAAGAAGGAAAGACTCTGTCTGCTGTCGGAGTCTGTTTTTCCGTTCCATCCAGACCGTATCCCAAAGGGCAACGAGGCGGAAAAATGTGGTTCCGTAGAACTCGGGGATCTTTCCAGGCCACACAGAGTGAACCCCCAGAGGCAGGGGGGGGCAGACATGGAAGACGCCGCCCCGGCGGCAGAGGGGGTCCGCAGAACCAAGGCGACAGGGATACTATCCCTGGTAAGCCTTTCCAGCACTCCTGAATGGAGGCCCGACTGTCCTGCTCTGGAGGCAGTCGGGGTCGCTTGGCTTTATACCCACAGGCCTGGCAAACTCTCACCTCAGACTCCTGGGTAAAAAGCATTGTAACCAGAGGATACAAAATACCCCTTATGTCAACTCCACCCCAACACAGAAGGTCTCCAGATGTGCCACCCCATCTGCGAGGCCAAGCAGCAATAGAAATTTCAAAGCTGCTCAAAAAAAGAGTCATTCAGCCAGTCCCGGCGGACCAAAAAGGATCCGGAACTTACTCAAGGTTCTTTTTAGTTCCAAAAAAGACAGGGGACTGGAGACCCATTTTAGATCTCAGCAATCTCAATACCTTCGTAAAGAAGGAAAGGTTCCGGATGGTCACCCTTCAATCGATCCTTCCATTTTTACAGAAGGACGACTGGATGTGCTCAATAGATCTCAAGGACGCGTACTACCACATCAAGATGGCCAGACTGTCCAGAGCTCACCTGCGCTTCCGGCTGGGAGTCAGTCATTTTCAATTTCGAGCCCTGCCCTTTGGGCTCACCTCAGCCCCCAGGGTATTCACCAAATGCATGGCAGTGGTAGCATCTCACTTGAGATGTCTAGGATTCCGGGTGTTTCCCTATCTGGACGACTGGCTCCTCACCGCCACCACCGAGCGTCTCCTCATACAAGCAAGAAACTATACAGTCAACCTTTGTTCCCACCTAGGGATTTCCATAAACTTCAAAAAATCTGTCTTATTGCCCTCACAGCATATTTCATTTATCGGAGCGGACCTAGATACCCGTTTAACATTAGTAAAGCTCCCTCAAGTAAGGGCTTCATCCCTCAAGGAACAGGTTCTTCTTCTGCTGCAATGCAGGAAAGCCCCGGCCAAATTGGTGTTAAAGTTTTGGGTCTCATGGCAGCGTCCCTGATTGCGATTCCCATGGGAAGGCTGCACATGAGACTCCTCCAATGGCTACTGTTCACGCAGTGGTCGTTCCAACAGTTACCCCTAAAGTACGAGATCCTGATAACAGATTCCTGCAAACGGGACCTCTCATGGTGGGTGTCCAGCCAGGACCTCACTATGGGTCGTCCATTTGTTCTACCAAATCCGACAGCCGCTATAACCACGGACGCTTCCCTGATAGGGTGGGGGGGACTTTTTCAGGGAAGAACAGTCCAAGGGGAATGGTCCAACATCAAGTACAACCTGCACATAAATGTTCTAGAAATGAGGGTGGTGTTCCTGGCGTTGCAACACTTTCAAACCCTCCTACCTCTAGGGACAGTAGCAGTTCAGACAGACAACATGTCTGTAGTCTGGTACATAAACAAACAAGGGGGAACCAAATCTTACCCATTATGCAGAGAGGCCATGAGAATTTGGCAATGGGCAGAGTCCACGGGTCGCTTTCTGATAGCAACGCACATCCCGGGGTCATCCAGCGTCATTGCGGACAGGTTGAGCAGAGCCATCCTGTTACCTCACGAGTGGTCCCTCAAACTACAAGTGGCGAAGAGAATTTTCCGCAAATGGGGCCAGCCTTGCTGCGATCTATTCGCCTCCCGATGAATGCCAAATGCAGAAGCTATTTTGCCCTTCTACCCCCTCCAGGGGATGTCCCCAGGGACGCACTGATACACGATTGGCCCCCAGTCTCCTATATGCATTCCCACCTATCCCCTTGATTCCCAGATTTCTCCAGAAAGCCATGAACCTGGAAAGTACAATTATACTCATAGCCCCATTCTGGCCTCGACAGATCTGGTTCCCCTTTCTTCGAGCCCATCTAACAGAGGAACCTTGGATCCTGGACCCAGTACCAAATCTACTGACGCATTCATCGGGAGTTCTTCACCCGTCTCTTCTATCCCTCAAACTAGCAGCTTGGCTGCTCCACTTCCCCGCCTAGCCAGGTCTGATCTTCTTTCTCCGGCAGTGCAGCGCATTTTGGTTGCCTCTCATAAGGCTTCCACCACAAAACTTTACAACAGTAAATGGAAACGCTTTGTGTACTGGGCATCTAATCAACACTTGGACCCCTTGGTTGCTCCTTTACATAAAATCCTAGAATTTCTTTCCATCCTTTTCCATGAAGGGGCCTCTACTTCCACATTAAGAGTGCAGTTGGCTGTCATATCCAACTTTCATGCTGGTGAGAATGGTTCTTCTATCATGTCCCACAGGCTTTGTAAAGCTTTTATGAAAGGTTCCTTCCATCTTCGACCTCCTGTCAGGGATCCTTTATTCCCATGAAATTTAAATTTGTTGTTGTCACATCTAATGTTACCACCTTTCGAACCAGCCTCTTCTTGCCCCCTGACATTTCTGTCTTGGAAGACTCTCTTTCTTGTAGCGGTTACTTCAGCTCGGAGAGTTTCAGAGCTGCAAGCACTGTCTATTAAACCTCCTTACTTAAATTTTCACCTAGATAGAGTTTCTTTACAAACAAATCCGTCCTTCCTTCCCAAGATATGCTCTGTCATAAATATTAATCAATCCATTGAACTCCCTACTTTCTTCAAAAACCATACCAGCAAGCTGGAATATATGTTGCACAAGTTAGATGTCCACAGGCAACTCAGATTTTATTTAGACAGGACTAAAGACTACAGAAAAACAGATCAACTTTTTGTTGCGTTTGCAGATAATGTAAAGGGCATGGCAGTTACAAAACGCACTCTTTCTAAATGGCTTACTGATTGTATAGCCTTTGTGTATTCTAATTCAAACCAGGCCTTACCCACCAAACCAAAAGGCCATTCTACTAGGTCCGTCTCCACTTCCTTGGCTCATGCAGCTCGCCTGCCTTTGGACATGATTTGTGCAGCAGCCACGTGGTCTAAACCACATACTTTCATCACTCATTATAGGGTTGACAAAGCCTCCAAAGACAGGACATCCTTTGGTTCCACTGTGCTCAGGAACGTTCTTCCATGAGTCACTCAGGGTGACGGAGCTAGGGACGCTACCCGTGTGTAAAAACAAACGGCGAGATTGAACACTCTCACATAAAGAAGTTATGTTCTTACCATAACGTTCCATGTGGCGTGTTCATCTCGCCTTTGTTTTTACATTCCCCCCCTTTCCCTCCTTCACGGTTTGGAAGAACGAGTAGGACTAGAGTCTGGTCCACATGTCTTACCTCTTCCGGGTATCTTTCTTTACCCCTAGTTGGTTGTCAGTGAGATGGTGTCTCTAAATTTTTTCCTTTATAGCAGTATGTAGCTTTAATACCTCAAGGTTATTGTTTTTTTCTGGTTTGCTTGCAAACTAGATCTGAGTAATGGCAGGGAGGATTGTGGGATATAGCCTGGTCTCGAGCTTCTCTTAGATGCAGAGCTTTGCTATGCGGCCGACTCGGAGCCGAGGATCAGCTCCGACCCCGTGTGTGAAAACAAAGGCGAGATGAACACTCCACATGGAACGTTATGGTAAGAACATAACTTCTTTATTTTGTAGTTCTATAAGAATTGACAGACCTCCCACCACACTCTCATGCTGAGGTGTGAAAACTCTCACTGCATTAAATGATCCTTGCTGTACCTTTAGAGGCGGCAAGGAGTAGGACTCCAAACTAGGTCTGTCAGCTACTTCCCAATGCCTTCAATGGGAAGTTTTTTCTCTCATGAATGATGCAGAATTAAAATGTGCTTTACTAGTTCCTTAATTATTTCTGTCATGTTTAGTTCCTTAATTATTTATGTTATGTTCAGCCCCCTTTATTTCTCTTTCATATTTATTTATACTTTTGTAACTAGGAAAGTGAACTGCTCCCAGGACCCTTTTCAGCCACAACTTGGGCTACATTGGCAAATATAATAACAAGTAATAAATGTACTTGGCTATACAAAGAAAAAAAAATACTGGCATAAAGACATTGGCTATGTGTTGCATATGCAATCTTTGATGTGACAGTGAACTGTAAAACAGTAAGCAACATCTACTAGAATATATACATAAATAATGCTTGACTCTACTATGTTAAGTTTAGTGTAAATAACATATTGTATGCACCCATATTGCACGTGTGTGTATGTGTTTGTGAATGTGTGTATATGTATATATGTATATGTCTACGTACATATAAAGCATATGTGTACAAAAATGTATGTGTGTGCGTGCATGTGTTTAATGAAGAACTATATTATATGCTTGTGTGCATACTTCACGTCCTTTACAGAAAAACAAATCAAAATGGAAATCGTGTAACTGTATCACACACACACACACACACATATATATATATATATATATATATATATATATATATATATATATATATATATATATATATATGTATACACACACACACACACACATATATACTAGCTGTACCCGCCACGCGTTGCTGTGGCTCAGTCTGGTTAAATGGAAAAGAAAGAAAAGAGTGCATGTTTCTAATATGTTTAATTTCACAATGCTTGTGGGTATACAATATTTTTTGTTGTTCCATTGTCTGTGCAGATATAGAGATTGTCTGGTTTGCCGACTCTAGAACATGCAACATATAATTGTCCATGTGAGAAGCAATCTGTGTGTAGATCTAAACCGCACAATTCTAAAGATTGGCCATGAACTTTGTTGATGGTGATTGCAAATGCCAGTCGAATTGGGAATTGCAATCTCTTAAATTGAATGCATATCTGTTGGAATCATAGGAATGCGAGGAATGAGGACATCTTCATCTTTGAAAGGTCATGTCAAGATTGTTGTTTCTATGATGTTGCTCATTAATTTTTTTACTGCAAGCCGCGTGCCGTTGCAAAGCTTTGGCTGATTGATATTTCGCAACATGATAATTGGCACGCCAATTTTCAGTTGCAGTACGTGCGATGGCATCCCTGGCAGATCGAGTGAATTCAAAAATTCTGTTGGATAATTAACCGCTTCATCTGCTTCCACAACAGTGTCGACGGACTTGTATGTGACTGCCTCGCTTTGAATGTTAGACTGAATAATATTGTTAAGTTCTTGGACGTCTTTGTTCTTGGCCGCAAGAATAGCTCTTTCAGTCAGCCAATCGTGATTCTTATAATTGGTTTTAATATTGGGAAATACTTTTTCAACCAATTCTTCTTTTGACGTCACTAAATTGCAGAAGTTATGAGGTAATGAAATTCGTCCTGAGGTCAGATCAACCGGCACCTTTCTGTTCCCAATTTCCAGCAATTGATGTGAGAATATCTCAGCTGATCGATCATTTTGCAGTTGGACACGCATATTTGTAGTTAATTTTAACGTCTTTACGTGTCGCCACAAAGAAGAGTATTTCAGGCAAGCATTTGTTTCATCCGCTGGTGTAGATCAAGGAGAACGAAGCAGATCTGAAGCTGCAGAACGTGATCGCCGTGCTCGCAACCGTGCATCTTCAAGTCTGGCTGCACTTCGCTCTGCTGCTTCCTCGGCACGTATTTGAGCCATTCTTAGTCTGTTTCGCTCGTTCGCTGATGCCCGTTCTTCCTCAGTTTGATTTGCAATTACTCGTCGCACTGTGTCCGCTCCGCGAGTACGACGACCTAAGTTTGATCTTCTGCGAGGCATTATTTGGATGAACTAAAGCAGATCGATTGCACTGAAAAAGAAGTAAGAAAGTTATAACAAAAACACATATAAAATTGCATATTTGTATACAAATATATAGAATCCATAGTAAGTATATAAAAACACGCGCGTATTCGAATGCAACGTGTGACATCTATATAATAGTAGGTATATAAAAACACGCGCGTATTCGAATGCAACATTGTGTGAAAATTTCAAAGCAATTGGTGAAGAACTTTCGGAGATTTAAGATTTTGAACAAACGAACATTTACGTTTTTATTTATATAGATACACACACACACAAAGTGTGTGTATAAAAATGTATGTAGCATGTGGGATGCAGTACTGTGTTTAAATGCACGTCTGACTGTGTGTGTGTGTGCGCGTGCATTTAAACACAGTTAAGTAATTTTGATTTCCTTTTCTTAATGTTTTTAATGCAAGAGCACATAGTAAATGTATGTTAAAGTAAATTCAGCTATATGTTACAGATGCTATCGATGGTCACATTTCCTTTGTGGACTACAAAATGTTCATGCAGTCTAACGATGTAAGGATTGACTCGGTCGGTGGGAGTCCTTACCATGGATCTTCGTGTACCAGATATGCATCCCCCTCTGGGAGGATGTCACAGTAAAGCATAAAAGACCTTTCTATAAACCGTATCAGTGCACCTAGTTGATAGAGTTGCCACCCTTCTCTCTTTCTGCAGTTCTGTCCTGTGTGTGTGTGTGTGTGGGGGGGGGGGGGGCTTGAAAATGGTAAATGTATTGAAACTTTATAAGAAAAAAGATTTTTTGACTTTTCTGTAAATGTCAAATCTTTGATACTACATGTAAGTTACGTTAACATATAAACTATCATAAATAACCAACATTTAAAGCTTAGCATTTCAGTATTATGTTGCTGCTTAACTAAATTTGTCAGAAGAGGTGACAGCTGCCTTTAAACCCCTGACTGATCTAATCGCTTTGTTTTGCTATGAAATGGGAGAGTTCTCCTCTCTGTAATAAAAAATAGTAGAAAACAGTTCAACAGATTTCTGTCTTTTTTTTTTTTTTTTTTTTTTTAATCAGCTGCTGTGTTCCTGATATTAGCAGGATTAATTGCCCATCTAAGATTGACAGCAGTGCCTGACAGGGTAAACTACATATTTAACTGTGTCTGTGATATGTTATGCAGGTGGAGGCGAATTCCTCTGCAAAGTATATGAGAAGTTAAGCTTAAAGAAGGTGGGCTTTCCCTTCCTTTGATTTCAATGCAAAGAAATACAAATGTTAAAAAATGTACAAGCAGGTTTCTAATACCTACACAGTACTGGAACCATATACTAGGGAGAAAAGAAACCTAAGGATTGAGTTAAACTGTAAGAGAGGGCAGAGTTTTCCTTTAAGATAGATGTAAATTTAGATTTCAACTCATTAAGTTGCTTTGACTGAACACCTTCACTGCAAAAACAATTAAATGAATATGCAGTTTTAAAAGATTTCTTAGTACAGTTTGCTAATAAAAAAGAAAGAAAAAATTGCTAATAAATGGCTGTGTTGTACAGTGAGAAGACAGGCATTCCAGGACCTCTTTAAAAAAACAGCCTGCTTGAGGGACTTCCCCTCAGCTGTTAAGGAAAAAGGTTCCAGAGGGTGACTGCTTATCATAAAAAACAGCAACCAACAGATATGTCAAGGTATATTCTGGAAATCTCCAAGTCCAAGGGAGAGTATTGCAGTGTCTTAGCAGGAATGCATGAGTTTCTTTTAGCAGCTAGAAGTACCAGTAAGCAAAGTACAAGCTGTAAATGATCAAATTCTGTGTTGGAGAGCTTTACATAAAAGGACTTGCAATGAATGATATGAGCAAAGAACTAGGAGTGTATAGAAACAAGAAGGTCCTTATAAGGGGTAAGGTGTTTGATGTGAGATGTGTTCTTAAAAGGAGATAGTGTGATTTAACAACATGATTGCTTGTCCTTCATGTCAGTCTTCAAAAAGCATACTTTATTTTTTAGTTATTTAAAGAATTAAAATGCCTAATCCTGTGTGTAAAAATTAATAAATTACAACAGTAAATTTCGCTGTTTGTGAAATAAACTGCACAGCAACAATTGTAAAACAAGATAAAGTTTGTTTGTGTCTTTCGGCTTTTCCCGGTTAGGGGTCGCCACAGCGGAACTCCGGTCCGCTAATGATTGGTAGTTGGATTTTTACGTGCCAGGTTACCAGCCCTGATGCACAACCTTCAACGAAGGTACACCCATTCACGCATGTCTCCACGCAGAAGACGCTCTAGCTGAGAATTGAACCGGACAGCGTCTTACTGTGAGGCGACAACGCTACCGCAGCACCACCACCGCGGTTTAAAAAAATTTCTAATCTAAAAATTTAGAATCCTGAAAAAAGTGGTACTCCTTTCACTAATCATAACAGCCTGCCTAACCATGACAATGTACAGATCTCCTAAAAAAAGACTCCATCCCACATGTCCTAATCATCAAAATATTTGATTCCAAAGGACTACTGCAAGGCAATAAAGAGACTTGTTAGAGTTCTTAAGTAGGGCCTTTGGAACAGCCAACAGCTCTTATAAGAGTATTTAAGTTGCTGGTCAGAGGCATAAAGTTGCCAGATCCTCTCTCAGATTAATAGGATCGTAATGGTATAGGGCATAGAAGATGAAATTAAGGATCTTAAAACACACCCTGGTCACAACTAGCACCCAGTACAGGACTAATGTAACATGTCCTGGGAGTACTGCACAGTAATGTGGCTACAAAGCTATGCATCTGCTGCAGGTGGACCAGTTCACTGTCCAAAATGTACCATGTAAAGATGATACAGTAATGCAGCTGAAATGCACAAATAGCCATCCTCACTTCCAATATCAGTAGATAATGTTTGAGACTGTATTTTAGGTGTAAACAAGAAGTCCTTACAACAGTTAACACCTTGTTCTTCATTGTAAATCTGCCTTCAAAGATAAGATTACAAACCCTAAATTAAAATCCGTCCGATTCTTGCATATGTAATTGTCTCAACTTCCTCTGCTAACCTCACCAGACACTAGTATGAACAAGAATAGCTTCAGTTTTGACTGGTCTGAATTTTGAATGATTTATGGAGATCTTGTCAAGGATCAAATCCATACATTCTTCTAAAGTTGAAAAATGTGGCAAACACTCTGCAGAGGAGGAGAGCTATTGATGAATATTATCCTCATAAGACTAAGAAAATATGATTTTCTGTAATACGACCTTCCTTAGCTGCAGTACATATACAGTGAACAACACTGGGCAGAATCAAACTCTGAGATGTACCGCACTACATTCCAGAGGGCAGGGGCCTGAAGTATTCAGAACAGCCTCTATACACTGCATATGTTCAGAGAGGTAAAATACAAGACCCTCAAAGGCAGTAACCATCAGTGCCTCCTCAGATGCTTTTTGAGGGCACTGTGGTTCACCTTGTCAAAAGCCTTTGAGAGATCAAGTAGAACTAAAGTGAGATATTTATGTGGGTCCCTGGTCATCAGAAGATCATTTACCATTCTGAGGAGGGTGAGCTCATTGCTGTGCTTTGATCTAAAACTGGACTGACAAGAAGTTAGCAAGTCATTTAGGTGTTAATCTTGATGTGCTACCAATTTATCAACAAATTCCATCTTTTACCACCATAAATAATAATGAGAAGTGAAACTGTACAGTGTGAGTTTGTAAAAGTAGCATGAACAGCCTGAGCCATCCCAAGGTCAATACCTCCAAGACAATGGCCGTGATTCATCCAGTTCTGGATACATTCCAAATCCTTAGCAAGAGAATCTTCCTTAAGCATTTTGTCTTGTATAAGAAAGGCAAAGATCTGCTAAGAGTAGGTCCACCCTCAGTAACTTGTCAGACTGCAAACATTAGGATTACTC